>NW_026570456.1:0-108156 GCF_019649055.1 Paramacrobiotus metropolitanus | reverse complement strand
TTCATTCCAGCGTACAGCACATAACAGACACACAAGCATATACACGGTAAAGTGTAAACAGCACTCCAGTAGTCAACTTTGTAGCATCTTGTCCCGCGTCAGCCCAGCGAGTCGGTTGTTGCCAATCAAACATGACTTAACGCTCAATCCACTGTACACTTGTACTGGCGCATTAAAGGATTCGCTATCAAGCCATCTCGTGGCCCTTTGTCTATGTGAATTGCAAACCAACAGAAAACCGTTATTTCATGGATTTTGTTGTTAACTGCAAGCGGACGCTTATATAAATTTGCCAGCAAGTGATACATATAAACCTTGCAGTTTAAATCCAACAACAATGGCCGCTGACCACGCCCCGCACGTCCTCACCCCGCTCCGCCACAAATCGGACCTGAGGAGTTGCGGCCCCACAACGGCCGCAACAGCGACGATAATCCCGCGACGGGGATCCATCCGTGTTGCTATCGCAGACTAGCAAAGCCCTCGGACTGCTTCAACGAAACGGACACACCCGATCCGCTGCCGCCCACCCGCAACAAAGCCTTTCAATTCCAACGTCAGGGCACCAACTCCTCGCTGGACGTACCGCGGAGCCCGCACTCCATTGCCGGCAGTCTCGATGACCCGACCAAAGGTCAAGTCTGCAGCGATGCTGTAAGAAGTATATTTCCGTTTAATTGCCCATTTTATACTGATTATGGTCATGGGGCGTACATTCTCATGGGGACACTCCTGTATGTGTATATTATCGGGCCGGAGGAGGAGCAGTTCGAGAAGGACCGGCTGACCACACCCTTTGTTATTGATGATGTGATGAATTATCTAAAAGTTCATGTACTGGCCTATTCTAATGTCACGGAGCGGAATGTGGATAATTTTCAGAATTTTTTGTATTATCGTATCCAGCAGGCCGGAGTGTATGAGAATAAGCGGGATTTTTCGGCCGTATCCGGTATTTTGCATTCGGTGTCCGTTATTAGTGGAATCGGTGAGTGACAATGTGTGCTGCTGGTGCCAGACTAGCAGGAGAAAAAGGCGAGCACGAAATGACTTAATCCGTAGGATGACACTTGCTTGTTGACAATACAAACAAATCGATGGACCGTAAGGCAATGTTGACTGATTGGAAAACGGTCACTGTCAGTTGCGTTCAATGCGGGAAAAAATACGAGAGTGACGTCTTCCCAGGGCATAAAATGGTGTATTTATAGGTGTTTATAGCGCTAGGTGCACTGATATATAATTTTCTGGAAATTATCCAGTCGGTTTATGCAGTGATGCAAATGGGTCAAAGAACCGGCATACAAAGTGATCATTATGTTTAATTAAAGTTAATATAATGACTATTGACTACAGTACACGTTCATATACTCTTAACGTGTGGTTGTTAAAAAGAATGGACATAAGTCAACAAATTTTGATTTCTGTAATCTAGTGTTTGAGAGAAGCCATAGAAGTATTTGCGTTCCACAGTTGTAACTGCACAACCAGTCTATGTAGTGTTTAAGACGGTTTTATGTCAGTGTTTGAATGACTTCCGTCTTACACGATAATTTGCTTCTTATCCTAAGATACTTTAGTTTTATGCTATGTTTACCTTCTTGTTTAAAAAAAATTATTCGATAGTTTTTTTATAAGTAATTGTAATTTGTTAAGAACTATCTTGATTTCTGGATTTTGCTGCGTTACGGTGGCTATTGGTATCATTTCGACAAGGTAATTTTCATACCTTATTCACCGCAGAAGCCTGCTCAGGGCTTACTTGTGCGCCAGCTGACAGTATTTATCCCAAGCTAAATAGTGCTCGGTTTCACACAGCCGATCGATTAAACACATAATCGCACAAAAAAACTCCAACTGATTAATATTAATCTAAATGTCAAATAGCTGAACAAACTCTTGTAACGCGAACCGTCGAGAAAATTTCCGCCATCCAGTTGAACTACCCTGGAAGCGCAGTGAAGTTGAAGCGTCAGCGTTGCTCACACATAAATGTGCACGGGGCAATATACATCTAATGTCCTCTGTTTAATCTAAAGCATATATATGGAGCATTTCCGGTGTTGGACGCCTTGGGCGAGCGCCGTTGCGCAGCCCGTGTCCCGACCCGGTAATGAGGATGAATAAGCTGTGGCGATAACGTCGAATTAGCCACCACCCTGTCATCGTTAACGCAGTGCCTCGCATTCCCACGCTGCTACCACGGCCTCAACCGCGCGGTTTTGTTGAGCAATACAGAATCGCGGTGGTATAGTTCGATTAACACGGGGATCGGTTGGGTCCGGTGTCTGCAGTATGCGGTGCACACAGGATCCTGCATATTGCATAGAAAGGACAATGTGGCATAATATTTTTGACAGGGGATGATTGTACTGGCAGTGAATCCAGTTAATTGAAATAGCTCCAACAAGTCAGATTAATATGAATAGCGTGACTGGCATGACGCACGGACACACCGCGCGATCAGCTGCTGCTTAGAAGAAAGCCCTGGGACGGGCCGGAGGATGCCGGGTTTAAGCAGTTTCTAACGGTTGACGATCGCCGGGCTCGACATTTCAAAGAAATTCCATATTCTCATAAGTGTTGTTATTAATGCTAGCAGCGGCCTGTCGGTTTTTTTCTCAAAATTTTCATGTAATTATGTTTATTTCCTCTGTTAAAAAGTTTTGAACCGTGGCGCCATGTAATTGCTAATCATGACAGTGCGTCCACAACACCTTAAGCAATTGGACCAATTCAAAATGCATTATATTTTTGGCACTATCATACCCTGTTAACGCTAAAGTATGCCTTAAATACAGGACTAGTAAAATTACCTTACTTCCAAAACATTACAGCTGCATAAAGGAATTCTGACTGAGATGCAATGCAGCAAATGCGAAGTATTCCTCATGATTGTGCTCTAAATATTACGGCATGACCTCATAATCGTAGTAAGTGATTTCCATGGCTCGACTCTTTAGCAAGCACTTTGCCAAAAATTTGCTTAGATAGCTTCGTGTGTTGTTCTGTCCTTGCGGACTGACTAAAAAATGATAAACGGTAATTTTTTAAAAAGCTGAATTAAAGCTTGCTTAAATTTTTATCCAGCAGCTTCCAAGACAAACAACACGCAAGGTTATACTTGTCCGTATACGAAGATTTCTCCTTGCAGCCAAAATCCAGTAGTATTGTTAAAATATTGTTAAGTACAAAATTTCTGAGCGATGTCCGTCGCGGCAAAATGCGCTACTGAAAGGACATGTACGTTTTTTATTTTCGTAGTTTTGTGCAAAATTATTACATCGGTTTTCCAGTCGAATTAGTCTAAACTGATTTTGTACCTGCAGGAAGAACAGCACTTTGTAGTTCTACCGTTCCAAAACCCGAAGTTCGGCTTTTAAGTTTCTCAGATTTCGAGTGCGTTTGCCTAAAAGGCTAAAACTAAAAAACTGACAACCGCATAATTATGCTCTTATAGAAGTGGTGATAGAGCTGGTATTAAGTTTCAGACGTTAAACGTTAAACGTTCCAGGTTATTTTCATTGCGCTTTATCTAGTCAATCAGCTTTATATGGCGTGCGCCATGCTGGTTAACGGGACATTTGGCATTTCACAGAAAAATCGATAAAAAACTGCTGTCTAACTGAAATAATAATAGAAGTTTGGGAATTCAATATTCTTGGAGTTTCTGTATTTATTCATCAGTCTGTCTCCGCTGCGGCGTCATCGGCATTGAGGGAATTTACCGAGCCCAGGTATTCCGGAAGATGGCGACAAGTTCACGTCCTGTTTTTCAGAATCAGCTATTTATCTTAGAGACTAGGGATTTGTCTAACAAATTTACTGGTTATGCTGCTCAAGTGGAAACCCGATTAATTCACACGGGGGATGAAAACCACATCCAGCATCAGCTTGTCAGACAAACAAATTATTCTTCTGTAAACACATAACACTGAGTGTGTAAACCGGAAGTCTTGCGGGGTTCCATTGCTGCTCCGAAATTTATTCACGCTAAACAAAACCATTAAAAATCAGCAAATATGTATTTTATGTTTTTGCATTTGGAAAAGAAATAAAAGCGCCATAATGTATATCTTTTTCAGTGCGTAGTGTGGTGAATATTTTAGCCGGAAATAGTACGTAAATATGGTACACAGTTCAGAACATAAATGGATTTTTATTATCTTAGAGGCACTAGGTCAGCCCATTTACATATCTTACTAATGATAAGGTATTTTTATTTAGTTACAAGCTTGCAATAACGCTAATAAAACCTGGTGTGTTACAAAGTTTTACCATCATCGGCAATTTGTCATTGATTTTTCCCGCAGAAAACGCGAGGGGTGTTACGGCAGTGCCGTGCAACAACGCGTGCATTAGTCTAATTTAATTGTGTGGACCCAGTTGAATTAAGTAATCGAGGCGTGTTGGCCACGATGGTCACGGTTTGATCAGTGCTGGTGTTTTCTCTACAGGCATTGGAAATCCTCCAAGGACACAAATTGGTAAAGCAGTTACATTTCCCTATTGCTTCTTTGGAGTGCCTCTCTTTCTCCTGTTTCTATACGTGATTGGCGACGATGTGGGCAAACTCATTGCTGTCCTGTATCATCAGGCCGTGTGCTGCAGTATGTGCCGGCACCGCGACAAGACCGTTATGGCGCGCCAGTTTGCCGGCGGAGCGGAGTCGCTGAATGAAAGTTACCGGCGAATTCAGGTATAAGAAAACCGTGTTCATGAGTGTAATGTATAAAATTAAAAAACACCAAAAATAATTAATTGTAACACTGCCATAGCGCTACATATTTTTTCTACAGGTATTTATCCTGCTACAACTTACCAGCGTTCGAAGTACCGCTAACGCTTATTTATAACTGACTGCACGAAAATTCTTCGTAAATGAATGTGGCGCAAACTGTAACGTTTCCGGAATTCGAAAAATCCATATTCACAAAATTAGCGTACTGGATATTGTGCTGTGCAGCATTCGTGCAAGTACACAGTGCACATCGAAGTGTAAATATAGGGCTGCCATTATGTGATTGCAGGCGTGCGTACCTGTGTCGCTGATGTTGGTAATTATCGCTTTTTACGTACTGCTGGCTGTGCTGATCTTCGGCCTATGGGAGAACTGGGATGCCGTCAACTCTATTTATTTCTGCGTGATGACCCTAATGACCGTGGGGCTGGTCGATGAGATCCCGGGCGATAAGCCGGATCGTTATGCGGTCGGCTTTAATCCGACGGCGGCGCTCAGCAATACCACGCATATCCGCCGCAGTTTAGTTATTGTCTACATCATCTGCGGCTGGCTGCTCATCTCGGCCTGCTTCCATGCCGTCGCCTCCAGGATTTCTCTCCATAAGAAGAAGAAACATTTCAAACTCACCCCCACCAAAGCCGCAATACATCCCTGATATTTCGCCATAATGCCCAGTCCAACCCAAATTTTTAATGCCCTTTAGGTAATACGATGGTATTCCATTAACTTCATTAAATTGTAAAAATAATAATTGTCGCGGTTGTAACTGTGGTAATACTGAATTTGAGCTAATTACAAAACAAATGCTTTTAATAAAGAACAAAGCAAATATTTTTTGTTTTTATTTTTAAGGTCACTGCTGTGCTAATACGAATGCCCCCTTGTGAACAACTGATCATCCACGAAGTCGCATAATGTCCAACTTCGTAAGCACTGGCTGGTGTTAGCTGGCAATTTTCCCGCACCTGACGCTAACGACCGCGGATTAGTCTCAAACCGCGCTTTGCTGCACAGGAGCGCGCCCCGGTATCTGTGTGAATTTCCCCATTTAGCAAATCCGGCGGAAAAAAGAAACCAGGTCACTAAAGCTATGCGTGGTAAAGGTTACAGTTGCCGGCTGGATGGAAAGCTGTATGTCTTTCTTTATATCCATTATCCCGCGCGGTGGTCAGTTGTAAATGAATCAATGATCTAAATTTGATTGCAATTTTATTGCTTGCCATTATCCAGCCATGCATGCATACACAACATGACGGTTTATTGAAATATCGGCTTTACGTTAAATCATTGCCAGTCTGCAGTGACGGACAAACGTTCGCTCTGTAAGCGCCATCACTAAAATAAATCTTCAGATATGATGCGCTGAGTCATGAAGTGGTCAGTACATCGGAATCGCTAAATTATTGTCAAGTCAATTCCTTTAAGGTCACTACAGTACAATTATAACAAGATAATTAATTCAACCAGCGAATATTTTTAAATTGATTTTATCTTTTGATCGATGATAACATTTTTAGATTTCCCACGAGCTCGGACGAAATTATAATAGTTACCGTAATTATTACATTTGTGGCACCCCCCGCAATAAGCGCACCTCCCCGAAATCTGCGCACTTGTTCCATGGTATTCGAAATGTTTGCCGCCCAGTGCGGAAAATTCGATAATTACGGTAGTTGCGAATGTTCATTAGTTTTTTACCACGGGCAGCAAAATAGAAGATGTGATCTTACTATATATATAGTAGTTAATGCACTTAACTATAATTCCATCACATCAACACATCACTATAGCTATAGTTGTTGTGAGTGATCTGAGTAAGTTCTTTGCGTTTGGGCGCTAGCATTAATGAGATTTTCAGCTTTACACAATTTTTTATTCTTTGATATCTTCTCGCGAAATACGAAAACACACATTTACACGAATATTGGCCAAAGGTCGACAGTACGCACAGAAAAACAGACCACTCTAGTATGACACCATGATATGCAAAAATAAATACAACTAAAATGACCAACCCCCCGGCATATTAACGCTTCCGCTTTGTGCCTTTCCCTATCCGATTCCTCCGGTGCACCCGGCACTTGCAGTCCGGTCGGTGCCGGGTTCCTCCGCGCGGCCCCAGTCCCGGTACCAAGCATCCGCACGTTCCATAGAAGCCTCCCCGGTCCCTCTGGAACCGGGTCATGCTGGCGGATGAATGGTATTTCACTGTCGGCTTTTGGCATTTTCGTGACCGGGACCGGGACCGGGACCGGAATCCGCTGTCCCGTCCAGCACACCGAGAGGACTTTTGCGGCATTGTTAACAAGATACTTTGTTACCGAAAACGGATAGAAGAAAGAATTTAAGAGAACTGAAATAAGCGATCAAATGAAAAATTTTCAGTTGTTTTCTTACACTGCTAATTCAAAAGGGCACCTTCCCTGAGTTTTACGAACGCAGCAAAAACTGCCAGGCAACGTCATAATTATTATTGAGATCAGTGTAAAACACTTTGCCCTCAATTCCGTACTTGGATAGAGGTCTTACTAAAGAAGTTTAGCGCACTTTCCACCGGAAGCACCAGTTATAAACTGCACACTTCCTTCCCATACAAACTCTCCCACTGGACTACATTGTTGGCGGCGTTGGCCAAAACCATCCTTGGACGTACTTTTTATATCGATCGTTAACGTATTCATCGCTTTGGAAAAGTCCTGGAAAGTTGTCTAGCTCTACATTTAGCGGTATCGGCGTGCCTGAATGTCGTGATAATAAAGCGTAACATTATGCAATAAGGCGTCTCGTAATGTGGTAAATGTTGATCAGCCATATGTTGTGGCTGGATCAGGTGAATATCGTGTTTATGTAGGTAGAGTTTCAGTAAAACTTGGTAAAGAGCACATCTTGCGTTGTTCCTGTAATCTTTGTTCCTATATAAAGTTTATACATACAGCTATCGGTTTATTTGGGCCAAACAATAAACTCCTGAACTAGGAAACTGACGGAATGTACGTTGGCATGCAATTGGGACAGGAACGGCATTGTGTGAACAGTGCCAATAATGTACCAGTAATGAATTGCAACAGGTGCTAACAACGGCAATTCCATTTTTCCAAATATGCGAGAACATTTCCAACTGGAATTCATATCAAACAGTCAAGTAAATATTTTTATTTTCTTGCATCACCTATTAGAAAGCGGCCTCGCTGCGCTTCGATCGATTTAATCACCAATTTACGGATTTACGATTATACAAAACCTTCAGAATGCATATATGAAAACAAAGTTTGTACTAGATCTAGTAAAACGTTTGCAAATTAACAAAAAAAGAGCAGCACTAATACAGCTATGATTATGATAGCAAAGCGTGACACTGTTGCCGTTGCACGACCAACTAATCGGCATTTTAACGCACTGAACTTGTTAGGTAGTCCCATCATATGTTTTTCCCATTCGGCTTCCATCACTTGTCCATCGAAATAGTTAATCGGCTCACTGTATGGGTACTCATAGCCGGGTTTGCATTCGCATTTGTATCCTCCCATTTCGAAGCGTCTGCCCATGATTGGAACACACTGAAAAATACATTCTTAACGGTATATAATAATATGTCAGGTAGCTTTATAAATTAACCATAAGCACATAATATGTTATTTTGTTGCCACGTACGTAAGATGATGTGTGATCGCAACGGTGGCTATTTCTAAAAGCGTTTGGGGTATTCAACGGAGCGTCGCATTGGTTTAAGTCGATTTCCGATAACGGCATCGTAACCGCAACGACACCTCTGTTTAAACAAAACTCTATTATCATCAACAGTAAATTATCATCCCCTTTTTTTTATTATTTACGAACTGGAATTCCACAGCATCTCGGATGCCGTCCAATCCAAAAAAAGGGACGACATAGGTTATGACCCATTCTTTAATGTGTCCATGACAGCTGTAATACGGTGCACTCCAGTGGCCGTCACCAAGTATCGGCGCAAGATACTGCTCGGGATAACGGTCGTACTTTATACTGTATTTCCCTTTAATTAAAAGGTGCAATTATTAGACTACTGATTACAGACAACATATTCTGAACCACGTAAGTGCTTTGCACACAGTACATTTTACGTAATTGGTTTACGAGCAAGTACAGCCATTGGTAAACATCCTTACATTAGTAATCGCACTGAAATTAATATTTATCTTTATGTGCGTTTTTATATAAGCTTTTGCTTTAATATTTGGGAGTGTTGGTTGCAAGAAAACATTTTGCTTTAATATTTGGGAGTGTTGGTTGCAAGAAAACATTAAGTATACGGAAGGATTCAAATAAGATAAGTACGTGCAACTGTTACAGGTCGGCTTGTCAACGAACCGGTACGATCGCCTCTAATCCGCATCCTGGTGGCAAATTTAGTTAGCTGTGAAGCCGGGCTAGCTTTCCATCTTTCCTTAACGGCCTTGAACCATTCCTGGTTAAGGTAAAACCGATCTTTATTCGCGTGTAAAGCAGCCTGGTCCGCGGCAAAAAATGCCCGGGCGTTTCGAGACGTGCGTTCGGCCGTCGGTCCAAAATGCACGCGACCCGGAAACTTGCTGTTTTCGTAATAAATTCCGCTACTCAAAATGCGCATATCGCCCATAACGTTTGCCAATACCTGTGAGTACGTTAAACGGGTAGTCACATAAATGTTTATTTAGAAAGTACCAAGACATACTGGCTTGGACGCAAACTTAGCAATCCAGTACTTATTCATTTGCTACACAATCCTTTACCTCGGAAAATAACTGATGTTCATTTAGCGGTAAATCAGCCGTGCGTTCAAAAAACAACTCTCTCGGATCAACAATCTGGTTGTAAACGCTGATAAAATGCGCCAATCGCAGTGCTGTCCGAGCCTGATTTTCCAGCTGGTTCTCCTTTCCATAAGCGACATTGCCTTGTAATTTTAGATGCTCCGGACGGAAGTGCCGACAGTTTTCAGGGTTAATTAAGCGCATAGCGCGCAGTGTATTCAACAGCACACGATTAGAGATAATATGGGAATGCCGCACAAGCATATTGGGTAACCGTAAGGGCAAGAGTAATGGTACACCGCATTGAGCCGGATTGGGTGATTGCGGACAAAATGAGGGAGTAGCCGAGCGGACATTTCGGTGAATAATGGGATCCACAATAGATAAATTTATCGGTGACATCGGAAATCCTAAACAATAAAAGCCCGTTACAGACCATGCAGAGCAACTAGACAATCAAAGAACCGTGGAAAAATCATTGAAAACACCATGCACATGATGTACACAGTAATAAAATGATAAAATAAAATGTACCGTATACACAAACGAGCGATCTGGTACAAATTACTGTTATTCCATTTTAATAAGCATGAACTTAATTTGCCCGTTTTAGCTCTGTGCCACAATAAACTTCGTCTGTACTCGTAGTGCATCTAATGTTGGAATCCAAGTTGGAGATGCTTCCACTGATGGACATGTGATTATGTGTATCAGTTGCTCTTAGTGCATGCAGTTGACTGCATGCTCTTAGTTTTACTTGCCTGCAAAATTCATAATACCATGATAGACGTGCGTATTAAAAGCCTGCCATGTGGGCAGATAATCAAAGGGCACCGCGGTTGTGCCGGCCAGCGTGACCACCGGCAGTCCATCCGGACCGTAAACAATGCGTCGACCGTCAGGTCCCAAAGGCTGGCCGAAAGCGTCGTAGAACTGGGATCGGTTGGATGTGAACGGATAAAGAGGCCATCGGTATCCTTCGGGACTGGATAGCGGATCTAATCCAAACAGGTAAGAGTAGGGCCGTTCCCCACCAAGAGGCCCCAAGTAACCACTGGGGCGTCGGTGTAAATAAATGTCAGATGAAGTCGCATGTTCGGTAACCACACGGATGTCTGCAACAAAAATGGTTGCATAGATTTTGGTATAAATACACGAGTACGACAACGGGTATTTCATGATGACATTTGACTTCTAGTTCTGATATGTACATGTTTGAAACCTGCAGTATATTGGTGAAAACAGGCACAATTATAACAAATGCAAAATTTGTCGATCTACAGGAGCAGATAAATATATGTTTGGGTAGCTGATAACGGTTTTATAATAAAGCAAATTTATGTGCACTTACATGTTCTGTTAATTGTGTGATATGTGATAAGTATCAAAATATTTATTATGGTTATCAAAATATTATTATAGTACAGGATTTTTAAAGGCAGACTATACTTTACAGATACGAAAAAGCTTTCGTTACATACTCCCAATTTTTTCGCATTCGAACTTGGCCAAATAGTCGACTTCAATAGCTCTTTCGATAATTTCTCCTTGAAAGGGACCAATTTGCCAGAATGGCAGCCGATAACCTGGCCGGCACCGGCAAGCATATCCGCCGCGTTTTAGACCATAACCCTGGAGTGGCTCGCACTTCAAAGATCAGAGTGTTATGCAAATACCAACATGAAAAACACGGAAACACGCTTACCTACTTCTGTTGTGCGTTTCCTACAACGATCAGTACCGGCATACCAGTTGGGCAGTGGATTTCCTTCGCTAACGGGACAAGGATTCATATCAATTTTTAACAGATCCGTCTCTATTACAACGGCACCAACGTACCTAAAAAATATTAAACCACTTAAAATTAAATTAAATTAAATATTATTTGATGTATGAAAAGTTTACGTTGTAGGGTTTACGTACGTATACGGTACACAGCTGTTATAGTTCACTCATTGAACTTTTGCATTTACACGCACGCATGATAGAATCTTCTTGTAAACTGGGAGTATCTAACAGTTATTAAAGAGAAATTTGTTTATTACTTGTGCCGTTGTAAATGCCGCCAGGAAGTATGCCTGGGATGAAGGTCAAGTACCGGTGAAACGGCCGCAATTAGCCATTTATTAGTCCTGCCGCAATCGAAGTAAGGCGCTGTCCATTTCACTGGACCGGGGTCCGCTTGTGGCTCGGGTGGACCAAAAAATTCGATGTTTTGTTCCGTTCCGTTGGCGAATTTTATGTTAACTGTGTACGTGACTTTGGCATAATCGGCTGCAGCGGCATCCGGTAACCAAGAAGTATACCAGTCGTTCGTACGGTACAACGTGTGCGTATAGTTTGCAGGCGAATTCGTCACGACTCCTTATGTAATGCAAAGGCGCGTTAAACGGTATTCATGATGAATGTTCATTGCAATATTGCATTTATTTAAACAGTAAAAGTCAATGCAGGGTTTTAAAGTAGAAAATTAACTATACTTTACAGAAAATTATGAAATAACATGCTGTACTTGAAATCCTGTGTATATTAAACACTGGACGAGATTTGAATCGCAGTTGCAATATTATTATGGTACATTAGACTGTGTGGTCCAGCAAATGGCGTCGCTAATTCAATTACCCAAGTCCTCAACATTGGTCATCAGCAGCGTCGAGTAGCGATGTGGATTAATGGGATCATTAAAATTATCCCCACGAACCGCTCGCGGTGCAAACAACGGGAACGTCTTATTGAAGTAATCCCGGTACCAGTTAGGATAGCTGCAGTTTACATCGAAGTACACCGCGCTGGCGTTGATCGCCCGATTGGCGGCCACATCGGCCAAATGGGACACATAAAAGTACATCAATCCCGGCTCATCCGGGTCATCCGCATAACGAAACAGGAAACTGTAGAAGAATGCCCGGTTGAGCGCCATATTGTGCACATGCACCAGATTTGTCCGGTTGGGGAATAAAGGATTAATATACAAATCTTTGATATTCGGCAGGTGGGATATTACTTCCCGCGGCATAAACAGTTCATGCCGCGGCCGGCTGGCACAGTTTAGTCCGGTAATGGAGCGGAAGCGGGTAAGAATTTCGTGAAAGCGGTCACTGTGTTGGTGCTCAAATTGCGCCCATACCGATATAGCCAGAAAGAAATACAGCAGTGCCACACTCATTCTGGTAACCACAAACTGAGTTACCATTTGGGACCATCGAGATCCAGCTGAATAGTCATTAGTAAAAGATTAATGCAGGAGCGTGAGCACGTATGGCGACAGTAAGATGTTAGTAAAATATACGTCCGAAAGTTCCCAATCCAATACGCTGACAAACTGTTAAATTTGAGCAAATAAAATTTGCATAGCTACTTCATGGATCAAGTACAACAAATTTCACGAGTATGTACTTCACGTGTGTGCATACCTCAATGAATAGTATTATGTAACAACGACTGGTTTCGAAGTTGATACCAGATTATTTTATCACCGAAAATTATTGCTGTGAGCTTTGTATGTACGGACTGCACTTACTGCATGACAACAATTTTGAAAGAAAATGAAAAAAAGGTTATTTAGCTAAATGTTCGTGTTTGATTACAGAATACAACATGATTTTTGGGACACGTTCGAAAAAAGGCCTGGCATATTAGCGCCTGCCTTTTCGCTGAATGCTACTTGTGCATCAAATGGGCACAGCGGCAGTGCTGCCAGTGCCTGAGTACCGTCGGAACAGGAAGGCTCTCCTGTACTGCTCTGGGAAGAACCGGTATCGGAAGTGGAGCCAGTCGCACTGCTAGTCAGCGCGGCCGCGGTAGAGCCTGATGCAGTGCTGTTGGACGCTGCAGTACTTGTGTAGTGACCTCCTGCCGGTGGTAACTGGTAACCACAGGGAATGCTGGACCCCGTCGTCAGCGTAGCGTAGCTCGTTGGAAGTGTGATGTGATGACGGTTGCATTCCATATCCATATACCCCATAATTTTTTCGAGCACCGTACACCCGTGGCTGGCTAGGCGGTAAATTCGAATACGATTGTTGGACAAAATACGGAGGAATTTGCCGGTTTGGCATTGCTAGCGCTTGAGTATACGGTTGTCTGCAGTTACAAGCGACATGGGTGACCTAATCGTTGTAGACTAATGCGGATCTAGAATTGACGGGAAACACTGCACTTACCGGTATGGGTGCATCGGTCCGTAGCGTCGGGCTTCGAATACTGAAGGCTGGTTGTAAAGCACAGGCTGGGAAGCTTGGGGAGTTGAGTGTGGTGCGGGAACTGGCGTGTGGTGTGGGCCTGGATACGGCGGAGCTGGATAAACCGTACGCGACGGATGTGCCACCGGCGCGTTGCGATTTATGGTTTCATCATAATTCGGTCTGCTGCAAAAGCGGGAAATTTTCTAAACTATCAAGGTATGCAATGTACGGCACGGACAAATACATAATTAAAATGACGCTGTTCAGTGTATATATTGTAACAGAAACGCTTTTGTGGGTGTATAACATCGGCATGTGAGAAATAGTCACCTGATGTTATTCATGTTATAACGCAGAATATTTAGATCGTTCTGTATCGGGTGGTTCAACGGTAACCGAAAATCTGGTGATGGATTGCTCACCGAGCTGCAACAAAGGAAATTCACAAATGAATTAATTTCTGTGTACGTGCTGATAAAAACGCGCGTTTGATATTTTGTTAATTTTAATACGAGTACAGTACACTGAAAGTGCCCGAACACCATAATTACTTATGAATATATATTACGTTAAAAAATGCACAAATTCTGTCGTCTCTTTATTTTAAACACCACCTGTACGCAATCGGCATGGCAGTTCCTAGATTTTGAGAGGAATAAGATGATCCTCCTGGAGCACATGGACAACACTGCGACGGTGGTCGATTTTCATTCGAGACGAGCCGGTTCTGCATGGCGGCGTATACGTACGAGTCCGGATTTTGCAAAAGGTCATATTCGGGCTGATAATGTCCGTCTGGCCCATGAGCGACTGTCGATGGCGAAAGTTCCAGCTCATAGGGTGGCTGGGGCCGATTTCTTGCGTTGTTTTGTGCTCGAAAGCTGCTAAGACCGTATTCATTTATCTGACGCTTGGTTATTCGGTTGGAAACAAGTCTGGATCCAAAATAATACGGGATGTAAGCGTACAGTCCACTAGCAGAGGGAAAGAAATTCGATTCAACAAGACCACTTAATGGTGATGCGACTTTCAAAATTATCTACGGAAAGATATATAATGAGTGCATAAGGAAAGGCAACCAGCCGGAACCAGTTCGGGATTAGATTCCTGCATTTACAAATTCCAGTACTGTATAATACTCTGGTAACTAACTGTCGTGTGATCACTATTCTCAAAAATTATAATTCAGAAAGCAAAGACTGTAGCATAAGGGCTCACCAACACAAGTGCCAGATATTCGCCTGTGGTGGGACAAAACATCTTATAGAAACTGAAATTTTTGAAAGGAATACATTCACTCTACTGCCACTTATTTGCAGTCAACTTTAATTGTAACAATGCGCACACATTTAATGATTCAGTACATTAGGCCATCGATTTAAGTAGGTAAAACCATATAACTATAGTATTTTACAGAACTCCTTGCAAGTTGCTACAATGGCGATGTGAACTGATTGTGACACAACGGCATACGAATACTTCGTCCGAAAAATTTTGACTGAAGTTAAATCATTACGACAACCACATCGTAACGCGATTGAAGATTGTGTTTGATATGTGTGGTAACACATAAATATACAAAAAAACTACATACTCTGAGGCTGTTGGGTAATTATTGATGGCATATAACGTCCAGGAGCGTCGGGCCGGCTTTAACGATTACAGCGGCGCCAATTCACTATGCTTATGGAATACAAAGTCCCAAATACAGTATTAATTGTACATCTGTACATCTGTGGTTTGCGCATATTAAACGTAGAACCGTCGCTAGAACGTAAACAAATTAGTCAACACTGAGCAAGAAGCAGATACAAAACAACCGATTTAATCTGAACTACCGTACAAATAAATTGTAGCTGCGATGTACCAGTACACACGTACTGTACAATGCAGCACTACTCATCATCACGGGCGAAGTGACCAGTTCCGGAAGTTCAACCAGGAAATTCCTCGCGCCACTCCAACCAATTCAGGAATTCCCTAGCAAGATAATAATTACGATATAACGTACGAGGTACGTCATCCGGTCATTTCGGAAACTTTATCAAAGCATCCTCACCATATCTTCTGCATCGCAGGTCTGATCGATCTTGCGGACACAAATCCGTGTATTAGTAACTATCGACACATACATCTTCACTAATTGCGTCATAAACAGAGGAAATTCTAGAAATACAGTTGGTATCGGATTTTCTTAGCTTTGGTCTTCTATAAAAAGCTCCGGCTTTCAGAAGTCAAATCATAAAACTTCTTTACACATTTGCCACTTCTCAACCCTTTATGTCACTGAGTTACACACTTGTTGGTTATTCTGATATACATGTACATACATAGTTAGTGTACAAAATTGTGCGGGGGCGAAGATATATACTTACGAGTGACGACAAACAATAATGAATTCCTTTCTTTCCTCTGTAGTTGCGGCTCTCCTGCTTTCGGTACGGAAACCATTGATCTGCTTTCTGTTACTTTATTTTGAGGGAAAGAAGATACGGCAGTGATTATAATACTTTCAATTGTTGTACAGGTTATTGGTAACGAAGCATGTCGGCTGCAAGGCGAAGGCTGTGCCGATCACATTCCGTGTTGCGGCGGCTTGAAATGTGACAATGGTGGAAATGTTTTCGGATTCTGTAAAGTGTCGGTGCCTCCTTATACGGGAGGCGGCTCCGTCAATCCTCCGCCGAACCCTCCAGCTCCGTCGCCCAGTGGAGGTACGTTATTAATATTTTTCGTATACTTAATAAGAAGTATTCAGTCGCATTTATGTAATAAGCCGTACTGTTGTATTAATAAAGCCTTTTTATGATTACTTCGTATGCAACAGGTGGTCAGCCTGCTTCGGGTTATTTAATCAGCAAAGACGAATTCCGCGAAGCCGTAACAATTAACGGCTACGGCGCTCCCTCGGATGAACAGTACGAGAACATCAACAAAGGCGCCGTCAACGGAAAGGTCACCACGAAACGGGAACTGGCCATGTTCCTGGCCAACATCCTCCACGAATCCGACGGTCTGAAAGCCAAAGAAGAGTATTCACCCATCATTTCCACGGACCCCGCCTACCCCGGGAAGAACTATCACGGACGCGGCTACATCCAGCTGAGCCATATCTACAACTATCGTGATGCGTCATTTGCACTTTATGGCGATGATCGACTGGCCAGGAATCCCGAGCAAGTGGCCACCAACGACAAGATTGCCTGGGATACGACCTTTTGGTTCTGGGGCAACCGGGTGCACGACAAAGCCGGTGTGGCGGAAGGCAAGTTCGGCGTGACCACCCGGGCGATTAACGGTGGATATGAGTGTGATGGGGCGTATCAGCACAAGGCCAGACGCCGGTTTGCAATGTACACCAAGATCCTCAACATCTTTGTGCCCGGAGAAACGCCGATCGAGAGCGGTTGTTACAACTAACTTCACCGCATCGCGGCAATCTCATGAAAACTGTGATCCTGCAGTATTTACTCAGTCATTGCGTCTTTCCCCCTAAAATCTGTCGCCAAAATCTGCAGATCAAGGATCGACTTCGTAAAATTTGTACCAGTTTGAATGGTTTGATAATATTTAATTTTTTAGCTCGGTTGTTAATGCGACTTCTCTTGTAGTTTCTATGAAATTCACCATACGAAAAGTCAAAGTAAATAATTGTAGTAAAATTTGATTTGTCTTCCGTTTAACAATGTACTGACAATGTTTTATGTGCTTGCTCAGTCGGCTCTCTCGACGCTTCACTAACCATAAGATTACATAAACACGATTAAGAGAGATAAAAATCAAAAACGATAGAAAAAACTATGCATATTTAATATTTCAGCAGCTTTTTAACAACTTATCAAAAATATAACTAAAATGCAAAGCACGATCATCATTCAGTATAAAATGCATCTGAAAACCGGAACGAAGACAATCACTGCATTCTGCAAAGACCAAATGTAGCTCACAATCACAATATTCCTAATTACACCTAATCCATCAATATGAACGATTACTTCATGCAAGCTGACTTCTTAACAAATACACTTTTGAGAAAGGAAGATGAGAAGGAAGCAGAGTGATTCGCTTTTCCGGGTTCGATGAGTCTTACAACGTGATCACAATAAGGGGAGAAAAACGTACTGTAAAGGAAGCTTATATGGTCCAGGCACAGCTTAAGCTGGACGACACGCCGGCACTGTATCAACGGGATTCTCGCCATCCATTAAGCAGCCCAGTGGTCGACCATAGAACACTTTATCACCGACATCCACCGTAAACTCAAAATTCTTGGGCGCCTCAAACAACAGCACAATCGTCGATCCCAAATTGAATTCTCCAAACTCCGCGCCTTTAACCAGATCGACCGCCCTGACATCCGCCGAAGAGGCCATGTGCTGGGAGAAATTCCAATCCTGATATGCTCCGCGTTTATAACGCCGATTATTTGTTTTCAGCCTCTGAAATACAAACGATAAAATCAAACCTAGTAACCAAACAAGCGAATAACCGTACAAAACATGCAACCAACCTCGTCAAAATAAACACGGATGGATCCGACATTGGTAGCACCGACGGCGGTCATGGAGAAGAAACCATGCAACCAGTTTCCATAGTAAACCACCCGCTCGTTATAGTTGAACAGGCCCTCGATCCGTTTTGTTATAGAAGGAGACACACTAAACAGATGACCTACAACAGAATAAAAAAATTATCATCTAACCATTAATACAGTGGAAATGTATTCTCAATCTAAAAAAACCGCAGAACTTCGATAAAACGGTAGTAGTACAATATACATGCCACCATACAGCACTGCCAAACACCAATATCGAAGCATCTGCGCCACCGGTAAGATCAGACAAGCTCACCTGGAAAATGCCGTCGGGAGATGACCTGCCAGTCCGCCGGGGAATGAAACCGATGGTAATCACCAGGCGCCAAGTAAATCACACAATGATACAAATCAGTGCCCTTATTCCGCAAGCACAAACTCTTCCGGTATGTCTTGGACGGCTCTGGAGCTTCGTTCTACGAGAACAACATCAACGATGTGTGAAACTATCTAACGCGATGTCTGTACGGTTTTTTCACATCCTCAAAACACGCGAGAGAAATAGCAAAATCACAGATTTCCCACGGAAAACGTTCATACCTCTTCAACAACTGGTTCATCATCGGCGGTGTAGGTGAACCAATTTTTGGGGCCTAAAAACGCCGCCAGACTGTAGGTCATGCCTTTGACCTGCTCGACACAATCGTCTTCCACACGGCCGACATGGAGAACGGTGCCATCCGATGGACTCACCTAACACAATGATACATTATTTAGCAATGTAGCACAACCACAAAACGTGATACTGATCGCGCTTACCACACAACTCTTGTCGGCCACCGGTCGCACGCCTGGGCGCAGATGTCGGCGGAAGAATTCGCCAAGATTCTTGTACCACTTCAAATCCTGGATGGCCGCCTCCGAGAGATCCACCCCGAACAGCCACACATAGGAGGAGAGAAGGGGACGGCGCAGCCACGGAGGTAAATAGAGATCGTTCACCCAGCCCCACGTGCGCGACAAGGCACGGAGAGGCAGGAACTGATACACGTAAAACTACAAACACAACCCACTTAACATGCATATACTGCGAACTGGGAAAAAGATCCCAATGCAAATCCCTTGATAGTATTTATAAATAATATCCGCTGACAACTTTAGTAGTTGCAAAGAAATGATACAAATTCTTTCCTTCGCGTAAAATGTAAATCAGTAATCTATTCTCACTACGGTATTAAAAACTGATAAAAACAGATGAAATGCAAGGAACTTTATCTACTCAGGAATAAGCACCGTATTTAAATTATTTAGTACTACAATTACTAAATAATTTAAAACGTGACACACAACGTATCACAATTTTAAACACAAAATTATGCAAAATAAGGTTTCGCGCAGAGCGACTGAACAAGTATTGCAGTTGCACTGTTTTTTTTAAACGTCATTTATTTAACGCATTTATTGAAAAATATCAGTTGTAGGACCTAACATAATAAGTAATTCGATCGACTTACCACAGTAGGAACTTGCCATGGTAGTGCGCGTCGCGAATATTTCCCAACATCATGCACATCCGCGCCAGTGTCGTTTTTTGCGTCTTCGCTAGCATTCCTTCGATTTGCCGTCAGAAGCTGACGATAAACCAGCCAAATCACCCCCACCACAATGGGAATCGGAGTCCATCTCAAGGAGTTCTTCGTCCATTTCGACAGATTGGACTTTCTATACCATCGGGAAGAACTGCCGAAATCTGCAAAACCAATCCCAAATTAATCCCACGTCAAGATGATGGAAAAGGAATCGTCGCACTTTGTTTGTCCGTGTATTCGATCAGGTTCCGTCGCTGGAATCGATACAGGAAACGAGTGTTGAATTTGCTGGCCAGGGATGTATTGGCAAATGAACGGGTTGGAAACCAGCGTGATGGTCGCCAGAATAGACGACGCGCTGGTCCATCGTACGCGGATTGAGATGTTCTCGACACACGCGAGAACAACTTTGTGACTTTCATTCTTACACGAAAACACTGATGATTACAAGGAAACACTCTGCTCTTGTAAGCCGTTACGGGTTACTTCGCTATTAGTGTTGGTAACACCGTAGCACACCATAAATCCTTTCAGTCTTAAATGAAACAAGAAAATCAGAAACTGCTTATCTTCCAAGTAGCACTTTGCCATTTGCGTTGAACTTTACATCTTGAAACTTGCTATGCAGCGTGCACGCTGCGTTTGCAATGAGTCATCGAAAATGTGAACAACGGTATGTCGAATGCGTCATAAGGCACCGCGTTTGTTTTGGTTTAATTCTAACCCCTCCTACTTCACAGCCTCACAGCTGCTGGATTAAAACAAGATTATAAGAGCACTTCTTGATTTGATTAACACCTGAACAGGTCCCGCTTATAATTTTTTTAATGATAAGATTAAGGGTATTTGCTAAATGGCAAATACAAGTACTGTACATTAATTGGCGCCGAGCGCGTCGTCATAATTATAATATTGTAGTCAAAGTGTGTTGAGTCACAAAACGCAAGTGACGGGTTAGAAATTACTACTAATTGTCACCCATCAAAATATCACTACTTCTACCGGTAAATATTTAGAATGCCCCCATCGCGAACAGCAGTTTTCCAGTACGAACCATATTTTCGAATAGTTTTTATCGGTTCCATTGTTAGGCAAATGTGAGGGCATTAAAGACGGCACGCCGATTACAAACACAATTAATTAATGCCGCTGCAATTCAAAGTTCAGTTTCTTCAACATAAAGTGCAAAGTACGCATACAAACTCACACTGAAATAATTTTATTACTAGTATTCATCAGCCCTCACACGAAGGTATGTATGTACGTGTACATGCTGTACTATACTTCAAACCATACTTTGCGCCATCTTTCATTTAGATTTTTCATGCGGTACAAAAACCACCACAGCCCGCAACGTCCTTGATCACATCTTACAACATAATCAGTAATCATCTCCGTAAAAATCAGAAGGAATACAATAACATGAAAGACATTCAGAAACCACTACCAATGAAAAAATCAAAAACAGGGATTTTATACAACAAAGTTTGCAAAATGGAGGATAACGAGAAAAATTTATCGAGTATAACGTCTAAAAGATTCACAAAACAACAGGTCATGTCACTGTAAAGAGTTAATACGGCTAACAATCCATTTGGCAGACTGAGAAGGAAATAAAAACCACCTGGACGATCACTTAAAAACACCGCTGGCTTAAAAAGCCTAACTACATACAAATCTAGTCATTAACAGCTTACTATAAGCCAAAAACTGTAAAGCTTCCGGTTATCAGGCATCCATAAACATCAATCCAGCCATAACGGAGAATCCGATAACCATGCAAAGAATCTTCAGTAACATCACACCACCGGCTTCGTCTTGAGAATTCTTCAGCATTTCATGCGGCAAAACCTCCAGAAATGTAATGAACAAAAATGTACCACAGGCCATCGCTTGCAGTACCGCACTGATTATGCCGGCTGCACCATCCTGGTTGAAATTCTCCATACCCATCGCAATCCCAATTCCTGCAATACCGGTATACAGCTTTATCAGACACAATAAGTGTACTTATAGTTCTACACGCACACATTTCAGCAAATAAAGCGTTAAATATGCTTCATTTTGAAAAAGCCGGCAGTAAGTGGATAAGTACGAAACCGTCAAAGCCTTCAGGTTTTACGGCGAAACACTTCGAGAAATTTTTACTTTTTACAGATCCGAGTTACACATAACACACCACGGTTCTCACTCGCATATCGGTTGCAGTCTCTGTCCGGCATTTTAAATTCGAGGCAACAGCAGCGATCTATTTTACCAATTTGCTTCCACTTTTACAATCTCTATTTTCATCATGCTATCTACATGAACTTGGATTTTATCGACTCCGGCTCGAGGTAAGAAAGTTCAAAATGTATTATGTATTATGTATTAACTCTGAGTCTAGACATTTCATGGTGCAGTGTAGTATTTTCCTTATACCAGTTCTCCTGCTATCTGAAGCAAACTAACTTTTTGGATGTAAAACACTATAAAGCCGCAGGTAAGCTTTCACGAGTTGTTAATAAAAAACAGCTTCACAACTACGATGAAGTAGCTCCGAGCTGATGCCAAAAATATTAATTTACAACAATTTAACGATAGATAATATGCCACAAATCACAATTTACTAACAGAAAAATATAATAAATAATTCTTGTCAAAACTGGTAAACAGTAATTATTTACAAATCTTTCTGTAGACATTTTTACCAAACTATTAACGTCCTGCTGGTTTGTACAATTTGAACATACGAACAAGACTGAAACATCAAAATGCGTAAAACAACAAAACACATTCTCTAGATAGTAATATCGATCTACACTAGCAACAATACTTCAGAATAGTGCTAGCAAACACTAAAAAACGCTCTCATTAATTATTTTAAGGCAAGCCGTTTCTTTCCCCAGGCTTTCGGAATATCCCCTATTGTACCAAAGGATGTACACGATACACTTCCGTCGAGAGATCTGACAAAACGGAACGTAACGCACGGCAAAAACAGATTGTTGTCACCGGCATATCGACTTTGTACACTAGTAATTCAACGGCAATGGCCGCCACCATGCTCCTCAGCATACGAGCAGCAATCATAGTGACGGTGAAGCTCGCACTAGCTCAGGAACCGGAAGTCATTCTAGGCGATGCCTACCAAGAGCCAGCCATCATTCCGGAGACTATCGACAGCAAAAGCATAGAATGCCGCGTTGCTGTCTCAGGCAATAGCTTTTTCCGGCGCCTATGCTGCTTATAAGCTGTCACCGCAGTACAAAACCAAATCTGCATTTTCGACCAGCTGTCCCGCATCGGGGGTCGCATGCACGATGTGTCCGAGCGCCCTGGCCAGCCGGTATACGGACTAGGCCCATTGACGATGCTCGACAATCAGTACAACATGCTCCGTCTAGCAGACGAACTGGGCATAGAAATCCAGTCCGCCGACAATGAAAATATCCTGCAAAAAGCTCGTGGACGCTATTACCTGGCCAACAGCACTTTCTCCAATACCAGATTAATGTGCAAGGAAATTTTCCACGGAGTGGATTGCGACGGCTGGAACCATACCGACACGGACAAGGGAATGTGGGATTTTGTACTAAAACTTTATGCAACGAAGAACGAAGCTCTGCAGAACTATGCCGACATTAGTACATTCCTTCGTGGCATTTTGGGCACAGAAGGGTTTGCTTTTCTCAACGAAGCCGTTCCATGGCAGAGTTTCTTCGCGCCGGGCGGGCACATCACGAATTTCCTGGAATATATGGCCAACGTTGATAAGCCCAACATGTCCAGTCTCCAACGGCGAAAACGTTATGCCGTGGGCGGCATGTCGATTTACCCGAAGACAATGATCGCCATGGCAAAATCTAACGGAGCACGGGTTTTCATGAACGAAAGCATTCAGAGTATCGACGAATCCGAAGGAAAATTCCTCATTCATACAACAAAACGCACAGTTCTAGCGGAGAAAATCATTAACAGCATCCCTCCGTTTGCATTTCGCAACATTTCCGGCAACATCGCAGAGCAAATCAAACAAGCACCAGAATTCAAAAGTATTACAACGGAAGCATGCGCGACAATCGACGCCTGGTGGGATGAGCGTTTTTGGGAGCGATCGAAATTCTCCCAGGGAGCTATTCTGCAGAGAATCATCGCCCACGGAGAATGCTTCAATCTGGTAGAAACGCCAACGTACGACTACATCCGTGACACGAATGTCACCCGTGCAGTGTATGACGACGGCGTGTGTATTGCAACTTGGAGGACGATAATCCACAGCGGAAATGTTCAAATGCTCAAACATGAACTTCAAAGGGGAATGCAAAGGGTGTTCACGGATATAGTTGTACCGCTCCCGCGAACAGTCATAGGTAAGTGTCAAAAAATTTTTAAGAACGGTTGTTCGAGTAAACCGTAAACGAAGCCTACTTTAGGTACGATTCATGAGCAAGCATGGCACGCTCTAACCGCCGCAACGAAATTTTTGAACGATGATATCAGGAAATGGGCGTTACATCCAGCAGGCAACAAAACCATCGTCATGATCGGAGAAGCATATATGCCTGCGTTTGTCGGATGGACCGAAGGAGCTCTACGCTCGACAATGTGGGCATTACAAGAACACTACGGCTTCTCCTTTCCATGCCTAGCATCTTCCGAACAAAGCGCTGACTGCTCTTCAGTAACATTCTAGCATGAAATTTTCTCTACTGGACCAATGTTTTCATGTCTATTTGTTTGCTTAAATTATTAGTATTGCCTGGTTTGCTAATAAAGTTAAATTCGAACGCAACAATTTCAGCCTTACTGCTTGTCGAAAAAATTATGATACTGTACTAATTAACACTACATTCTTAAAGCTAAATTAAAAGTATAACACTACTGCATTATTAAAATTAGATAAATGTAAAGCTTACCTAATGGTGAGGCAGCAGAAAACACCAGCGCCAACATGATAACATTCCGAAACGCCATCCGACTCTGCATTAGATTCATCCCGACGGAGAAGGCCACCACGCATTTATGTATCAACAACGCTCCGAATATTTCCACCACCTTTTGCCGCGATCCTTGCAATCCGACCGCTAATCCTTCGAAGACAGAATGTAGACTAAGAGCAACCAGCAGAATAAAGGAACGCGCAGTGTGTGTCGTCTGATGGGACTTGGATTTAACCAGCCGCAGCGCCGGTTCAACGGATCCCTGCGAATGCCCGTGACCACCTTCGCGTGTCGGCGACGAGGACCGCGATGACGCAACCGAGGATAAAATTTCTGGCTCATTATCAACTGCGTCCGGCAGAGAGATTTCCGATGAGCGTCGTGTACGGAAATCACCGCGGTCGTCATTGCTCGGTGGTTCCTGGGAATGCAGAAAATACGATAGACAGGCATACCATAATTTATTCAATCACTTTGCAATTATACGATATAATATGTGTACGAGTCGAAAATTAGAAAGCACAGCACGCAAAGAAAAGCTAACCAGTAACAACTACAAAAATCAAAAACCAAGACACCAGCAGAGGAAAACCACAATTCAAACTAGAATCTGATAGCTTAATTTTGTGTGGCCTCCCCTGTTAAAACCGTAAAACACCAATAAAACAGGATGATCTATGTGCTGTACCTGGTGTGCAGGAGGATGATAGGGATTTGGCAAGGCATATCGCTGATTAATTTGCTCCCTCAACAACTCCGATTCGCTGACGGTTCGATGCCTGAGACGGCCTCTTTCTCGTGCCTCCTGTCTTTCCGCATCCGCTCGTCCGCGCCCGGGGCCATGATCATGCCCGTGAAAGATGTGCACATCCTCTGTTTTGCACGAGACCACAATACGCTCCACCATCATCACCAGCAATAAACCGAACACAATACAAAACTGTGCCAGCGGATACTCAGTGTGGATGCCCACTTTTGGAAGGTGCTCTTTGAAGGCATCGATCACATCCGGCTGCAAATCCAGAAACAAAGTGCCCAGGAAAACACCACAGGCGAAACAGTTGAGGAAGCTTATGCCGTAGCGAAACAGACGGGAATGCGGGCCGCTCTCCAAATGATGACTTCGAACACTGAAACCAATGAAAATGCAATTGTCGGGGAGCAAATGAGAATGTCTTACTTCAGATTTTAAACGCAAAAACAGCATAAAATTACAGAAGATAAGAAAACTGAAACACAGTGTGACGCTACCGTCGTAACTCATCAGTGATTGCATAACTTCCGCAGAATTAGAAATCTTGCATGCAGGCTTTAGCAGATCCTATTTCTTTGCAACTCGATTTACTAAATGCAAAACGAACAACAACAACAACTTACCTAGAAATCAGCCAGGCAGGAAGAAGGCAGAAAATAGATGTTATTAGAAACATACCACCAAGAACCAAGCCTTTCGTCAGTCGCAAACTGAGACCTGCCATTTCTCCCTAGTCGATCGCAGTTCGCAGATTAGAAGAAACTGGATTAACTACTTCTTTTAGTATGCAAGAGTAAAGAGTATCTAATTATCTGTCTAAGCAACATTCCAAGAAGCCTAACCATAACGCAATCAAACCTCAGAAATTCAGAATTCCAGAAAAGGCCGAAGAGCCATTTAATACTCTGCAAAAACAGTAAAATAATCCAAATCATCGACAGAAGTATTGTACAGCTGATTGATGTACATCTGATTTAACTGATATCTCCGACGTTAAACAAAGTACCCACCCTGGGGTGGCTTGCGGCAGTTGCACTATTCTGATTTAAGCTTGCATTTCATATGGTCGTAATAAAATTTTATTTTACTTAATTGTACTCTGTATACCACGGCTTTGAAAAAAAAGTTAGTACCGCTGACTTTGTTGCGCAAAAACTTGCCAAGCATCTAATTTACGAAGCGGTTTACGGTAGGAAACTTCCATTGGTACTTACATAATTATGTACTCTTATGTCCACTACGAATTTGCGAGCTAACCTTATGATTTTACGTTTAAGCTGGTTTTTGCTTTTTTTATAATTATTGTATCTATATAGTATACACTACGTGTAGTGTTATGCCTTGGTACTACTGTACTCGTACTGTACACAATCGGCGCGTTGAATACGTAGAGGCTAGAGCCCCATTTAAGCGCAACTTAAGATTAATTAAGGTGGCATTTGATATTTCGTTAACCACTAATAACTTCTGACTGTCTGACAGATTAGTGCAATTAATTCTCAAAGAGCTTGATGAAGTTAGATGTATTCTTTTTTGACCGCATAAGTAAAGACACATTAAAGGTATACTCACCATGATTTGATTTCCGGTGAGCATAGTAAACCTATACAGAATACAGTAAGTATACAAAGCCGACCATTTGATTAAGTCTCCTGATTAAATTTAATTATATGTACATCCCGTTGAAAATTTGCTGCCAAAGGCCCAAGAATGCAGGTATTGGCAAGCCAAGGTAAGATGCGAGTATCGTAAATTCGTGCAATTTCCAAGTGTTCTGAAATGAAGTACGCCCAAGATACTGTAGGTAGGACTGTACCAATAAATGTGGAATGCAAGCAGAAATTTCAAACCTAAAGACTAACTGGAAGTTGGCAGTTCGCCTAATACGCCAGCATAACAATATGCAAAATAACTTCCAATTGAATACTTAAAACAAATTCACACTTCGAATTAATAAAGTGGAGGGCAATACAAGTTAGACAAGAATACTTAAAACCGCATACGAACGTAATTCAGCTTTTAGGCTTTCCCAAATGACGTCTCAAATGCACAGTATATGAATAAATGACCGCTTGGGGATTCTAAGACATCTATCGAGATCGGGATGTTTCTGGCCGATGGGCGCAGAAGGTGGCTACTGGCCACCGTAAGTACCTTTAAGGGAAGCGCATTCCTCATGCGCTCTAAGCGTATGAATTTTTTTTAAACATCTTAACGGTTTACAGTAATAAAATCGACCGTCACGTTGTTTTAATGGCCATGACGTTTTCGAGTGTACCTACTTTTACTTTTGACAATACGCAAAACTTCCGCTTGTTGTAAACTCAACGTGCCATATAAAATTGGTTTTGTAGCAGTTGCATATCTGAGCAGTGCAATTTGCCGAATATGATCCGAGCAATGACTGATTATAAGGGATCGACTTTCATATTCGCTCAACCGGGCAAGATCTGTCAACAAAATATGGAGTTTACTGGGGCATAAATGCATTATGAAGAAGAGTGCGAAGTATTTCGCCCAATAGTTTTCCAAATTGCTAGCAAAATATGCACACAGGCATTTTAACTTGAAGTAACCTAATTTTATAGGTACATTTTGGGCAGCAATTTTGTTAATTGTACGAGTTTTTTTAATACAAATATTCTCGCTCCAATAGTTAATTAGCGCAGTTATCATGTTTCAGTTAATTTCGCGATACCGGTGTGGTGGACTGTCTAAGAGTATATTTGCGAAATCGAGATAATTCAAAGATAAAATTTTGGAACAACCAGTGTAAAGCTTGAAATTACTAGTAACTCCGCGCAATCATAGGACGGAATATGCATATGAATAGATGCCGGCCTAGGCACTGTATAAAAGATACTGATTTTCGCACCATCCGCGATGCCCACTGTGACGTCACGGCGGTTTCCTTAGAGCGAACGACAGAAGCGGGCAATGGAAACCAAATCCAGATGTAATTTTGGTCGGAATTAAGCAACAGCGCCGACTTAATCCATCAGAATCCTTGTCTGACCCATCCACGCTGTCAATCGACAGCTCTAATAAGTCTGAGAAAGCGCACGAAATATCTGTATCGATGAATTCAGCGCTCGTCTCCAATTTCTGGCCACTCGATTATTTGTTTCCACTTAATGTTACCAGATGGCCACAATATCGCCGAAACAGTGACCAATGCAAGCTGTGTGTGGCTTGCCACTCCAGTGTCCATGGCTGCTGTCTGACTTGTGAGGAACAGTATTTAATAAATTAAACTGTTATGGTATCCATTATTTTTATTTATACAATTATGTATTATACATTTATCAGGATCGACAATATTTTGCTTGACATTACGTTACTCTTTTTTTACCGGTAAATAGGTCAATTCTAATCAAGCCGCGTTATGTGATACTTCAAAAATTACAGTTATACGCAAGCCAAATAAGAAAAAAATCTTTTTTAAGCTTTTAGAGGATGCTAACAATAAAATATTACGAGTGGCTTTACACTGTATCTGTATATTAAGCGTTGTAAGAACCTTAAAACTTCAGACAGACGCGGAGCGTTGCCAACCATTGCCTGCGAAACGAGGTGTGTATTAAAAAAAGTATTCATTTTAATCATTCCTTAAATCCATAAAAATTCACAACAGTATTGTAAGTAAAATAAAGCTGTAGAACCGCGAGTCGAAAACGTGTCAGTTTGTTTTCTAAACAATGTTTTTGTGGTATAAAGTCGAAGTTATGTAGGTACCGGGTATTTAAGACCCGATGCGGCATATGCCTCTTCGAACAATAAACCAATCAAGAGTTCGAGACCACACAACCAACCAATCGCGCGATCCGCTGCGGCTGCGCCGGTTTTATCGAAAGAGGCAACTCGCCGGATCTCCGGCAAATTTGCAGTCTTCCATCTAATCAACAGCGCCGCAGCGGCCACCGATACTGCAAACAGATACCAATACTTCCACGACCGTTGTTACTTACATTGTAAATCACCGGTTCAGTAATGTCGAACATGATATGTGTAGTGAATATGGTACCTATGTGTTTTGTATCTGGGATGGATTACATCTAGTAGGATGGGAGCGAAATTCCATTTGACCAAGATTTCGGGCTGGAATAAATGATTCGGTAAGTTTAGGCCGGACCTACCCGGCAAAAATTTGATGCAACCCATCTTTGTTAGCACTAATTGAACCGGCATGCAATTTAACTGAGTAGATCGTTTTGAAAACTACGAAAAACAAAATTTACAAAGTTCAGATGGCGTATTCGTATTAGTCAGATATCAATTATGACTCCGGACGCTGAGCTTAGGACTTGCCTAGCACGTCCATTTTTTATATACTTTCTCTTTACGCCCAAATAAAAGTATTCCATTTTTGTGTGTTTTCTTCTCTTTCACATTAAACAGCGCTTTATTGTTTAGAATAGGTATGTTTACGTTTTGACTGAAGTGAAGCATAAAGCTGTAAATGTGTGAGTGTGCACAATTAGGAATCCATCAACGACCTTCCAACAACATTTTCCATGGGAATTGCTTGATTTTGGTTTGGTAATGTGCAATATGTGTCGAGATGCGGAATTTAAAGCAGCATTTTGCACAGGCATTGCGCAATGTTTATGTCAAAGGCAAAAGTGGTTAACACTGCCTGTTTGCGGTGGTTAAGGAACGCGGAATACAAAGAGAAGCACAGAATGCGTTAAAGCGCAGCATTCCAGTACATGATCTCCTGATTTTTCACCACGTCGTAGATTTTGCTATCTCCAGTAATCGTACCATTTGTATGTATAATGTAATCCGCATTTTTACGCTTATGATCAGGAATTCGCGCCAACATTTCCACCGATCAATTTGGCATATTGGATGTCCTTGTTAATGTCCAATCGTGATTTTGTTGTGGTTAAGTAACTTGACTTGTGCACAAAACAGCGGCGTTGTTGACTTAACAGCTAACTTGTCCCGCTGTTTGACCAGTGATTCAATGCATAATCCGTGTGCTGCGTCATTACGGCGACACAGGCAAAATTTTTAATTGTTACGTGAGGTCATCGCTGCTTATATAGTGTTAATCGCATTAAACGTAATACAAAAACGAAAGAGATTATTGTCTTTTATTAATGCTGCATTCTACCCGCTGATTCAACACAATAACTTCGTAATGTACATAATGGCTTCGCAGCTCGCTGTTATTTGTAGCGGACAATCTGGTCGTGAACATCAGAAGAAACGGAAATTAGCAAAGAAATTCTTGATGGACTAACTGCAGAATTTAAAATTTTTTCAGTTTTCAACACATTTTATTCATACTTATAGTTACTGAGAGATAATGATATTATTTGAGTTGATTTAAATGCCAACGTGACATTACCAGTTTTCTTGGTTCCAGATAACGCGTAGCCGCAACTCTGCCATGCTAACGCATTCCGTCGGGCATATTGAGCGCTCACTTTCCCTTCCGGTGGAGCGCTCGCTGCGGCAGCATTCTTCCACAGAAGAATACCTTCTGGCACTGCGTGAGGATCTGGCCGAATGGCTAGCCGGCCTGTATCCGGCGACCGAGATCGATACGGACAATTTCTTCGACAAATTAGAAACGGGAACAGTGTTATGTAAGCACATCAATTGTCTGATTGACCGGCTAAATGATTGTACTTCCGCTGGCTTTAATGAATCGAGCCATAAGAGCCACTCGCAGCTGGCTGCTGTGGATTCAACCGGCAGACGGAAAATCAATGCCGCTGTAACGGCCATACAGCCGGCGGTTGTGGTCAACAGATTGCAGTGCCGAATAAATGCTCAACCAAAAAGCTTTCAGGTACATTAATTATGCTTACCGTATTATAATTTTAAGCAAAATTAACTTTTGGAGATACGTTCTGGTATTTTCTGATTGTAGTAAAAAAATTAAGAAAATATTTGCAATACCAAGTTCAACTGATTTCTGAAAGGATTTTTAAAGTCTACATATTAGCTGGAAGTTGAATTTAATATATCGCCATAACTGTAACTGTAAATATCTTTTAACTGGATAACATCCATGGCTGTCATTGTGAAGCTGTTGTGTAGGCGCGTGATAATTTATGCAACTGCCTTGCGTGGTGCCGGTCAATGCAGATGCGTGAATGCCTATTATTCGAGACTGACGATCTGGTGCTGCGGAAGAATGAGAAGAGTGTGATACTATGTGTCATGGAGGTGGCCCGAATAGGGGCCAAGCTGGGATTGCCTGCCCCGACCCTAATTCAATTTGAAAAAGAAATCGATGAGGCTGAACTACAGCTACGCCGGAGGCCGCAGTCGGTCACCCCCGCGGGCGCCGATAACGATGGGGATGATGTTGCCAGTTGCAGTATGTCCAGTGGGATCTTCTCGCTGGGGAGCACTTCCGTCTCGGATCAGGAGGCAGGGGACGGTCCCGGCGCGGACGCCTGTAGCGCCGTCGATGGACATGCCAATACGCCGACTCCAGCCTATCTTCAAAATGTTGATCAAGTGGTATGTGTATTTATTGGCTGTTTACTATTAGACATTAAAATGATTAAATGCAGCGTCATCAACCTTTGTTGAAGTCCGTACAACAAAGACGCAAGACTACTGATCGAAAATTTTAAATACGAGCTGAATACAGTGAATTTAGTGCATCGACGAAGTCAGCAAAAAGATTTTCACAATAAATTACACTTCTGAGAAATTTCAGGCCGGTATACATCAGTAATTCAGTACTATGCAGACTATTCCATGTAAATTAAATAAAAACGTTAGTAATACTGTATAACAAACTGCAAATGGTATTTTTCTTCTGAATAATTTTTCTGAATTTTAGTTTTCGTCTGTGTAATTGTATAATTTGTATTGTAATCCGTAACTGGCCATTGGTTGCTCTATCCTGTTATGCAACCAACGCACACGATAATATACACTCTCGGCGCATTGTGCCACCAGGATGAATCCGCGGACGAAGCCGAATAGCGTCCATATATCTGTGCCACTCATGCCGGGATTATGATGGATGGTGACAGGCCGTTTTTTCTCCCAACACCAGCAGGCAAACTCACGCTGATCAGCGTTGACTGCCGAGGATGGCAGAGACGATTAGGGACGGATGTTGGTGAACATGTGTGTGTATGCGTGTGTGTGGACAGGCATAAGTTCAACTGGGCCAACACGGTTAGCCTCGCGGGCACTTCTAGTTAGCCAGATTCAGGAGAGACTGGTTTTATCAATCAATGTGCATTACCGTCCTGATCGATGACCTTTTTTTCGGCAAACATTGTCGCTTGTAAAAATGCACGTTAGGCTGCGGAAAAACGGGATCGGGCATATCAATTGATTGGCCAAGTAGCGACTAACTACCGTGTCCGTGAGCCCAATTCAGTTCGCACAACTGTTATTGAGCGAAAAAAAGGAATCAATTTGTGAATGATTCGTGTATCTGTTCTCTGACTTTCTTTAAGCGAGTTTATAACAGCCAGCACTATTCTGCAGAAATATGGCAACATTTTAATCATTTTTTTCCATCGAAAAATAATGATTAAAAATAATTACTTTATAAGTTCAGCAAAAGCTTTCGTTACGTGTATGAAATAACCGATTTCTATTTAATATTTTGCGCAATGAAAATACTGTACTGTATTTGTAAGCAGATATTTTTTGTTTTCCGGTAACCGGCTCATTTGTAAGATTTTAATAGAAGTAATAGATATTATTGTACAATGCTGTGTTCTCAATAAGCTAGGTACGCACGCACAGACTCAGCTTAAAAGCGTTTTGAAGTCTTTTTATAAGCTGCATGTTACGTGATGGATAAAAAGATGATAAAATTAATAAGCTTTAGCAAGTAATGTTAAAGGACGAACAAACAAGTTGTTTTCTTGTGCAACATGTATGTATTTTTCGCGCAAGCGTTGAGAGTTTATTTCAACAAGACGTCTGAAAAGGTAAATCGCTGATTAAGTGAAGCTATTTCATAAGTGGACTGCACATCACAATGGCACGCGGCCAAGGTGCTCCAGTTGAACTGGAGTGCTATCGGCATGCACTTGTCGTAGTAATTACCATTAGACGTTTTCATCGGAAAACCTATAAGAGAATCCGTTGATTTTCTCGGAGCTACTTCGAGCCATCTTCCATATTGTGTATAATATCTTTTTAGATGTCTCTTATATTTTGATTTTCAGGGTTTTTCGATTTCGAATTTTTTTTTTAATGTTTATGTATCATGTGGAGAGAAGTTTTAACTTGAATATTAACGTGTGACTATTAAGTTAATAACGTGCGATTAACATTCAATTAATAAGTTGTTTTTTTGCAAAACGCCACTCCTAAATTTTCTGGGGCATATGCATTGTGCCGGCTTTAAGCATTTATCAAAGCTTTGAAGCCGGTTACTGGCCTTATCCATTAATTTTTGTTTTGCGAAGCAAAATTATTTCAGTCATCTTGGTGAGACAACATTTTCCTCTGAACACAAAAGCATGATCATCAAGCTTCATCAGTGTAATTTTCCTTGGACAATCTTGTTATCTTTGCATACACTTGTGCCGCCGCACTTTTTCATACGCACAGTGACACTGACATTGAAACACGTAAGGAAACACCTGAGAAGCACATTCACATCCATCCACCAAAAGATATGGCTGAGTAAGTGGTTTTCGGGAAGAAGTGGCCTTTTTCTTCAAATTCAACAGCCACTTGAAAATCTATTCAAACCGCGTTTCACAGACAAATCAGCACGGATCAATTAAATCCATTCCGCCGTTAATGTCCGCCGCGCGCGGTTCCGCTAGCTACCGTTACGTTCTCAACAGCTGACAATCATTTTTTCTATCAAGCATATACGTTGACAGACTGTCGGATAAAATTAAATAGAAATAATAACAAACACATGCCAATCGGATAGCGCTGATAACCTCGGCGTCGCTTCGGTAGTAAAAATACATGCACACATGTTGACGGTAGCACAAGCGTCAAGGTGAATGCCGGTGCGTGTTTATTAGTGTTTGTTTAATGAGCAACTGACGGACAACTCATGCTGTTCCACTTATCCATGCTTCTACAGCATCCGCCATCCACATTCTTAAGCAATTATTTAACTGACCGAAGCAGTAATACCCGTATACTGTGCGCTATTTTCATTTTTAATCCAGTGAAATCTAGGTTATGAAAATTATTAATGCAATAAGTAACCAGTATATTGTAGTATTTAAATATTGTATTCCTATTTTCTAAATAAATTTTCAGCTCTAGATTTGATAAAAAAAAGATTGTCAACTATAAGCCAGTTCATTAGTTTTTTAAAAGGGTAAATTTTGAATGCAAAAAATGTGGCCTCTAATATGTACTGTTGCTTTTATACTATATAGTACTGGTAGTACATGTACTCGTATGTCTGTTTTGCCCGTTTCTAAATGCATCGTGGTATTTGGAGGTCAGCGCGCAACACACAAAAATTTTATATTATGCTAATGGAAACGTGGAATTCGAAGCGAACGGATCGTGTAAAATCGCGAGACGGAGGATTTTCTAATTACATTCCCATTAATCTCTTGTATGGACGGCTCGTATAACGGACTAGTTGAGGTTTAATGATGTGTTGCGGGCGGAATTAGTAATGACAGACCATGTAGCCATGCGGACGATGATGCGCCCATCGTAAACTTATGACAAACAGTGGTGTTATTATTCGCTGACCACACTACTGCGAATGCTTGATAAGAACATCAATTACACTAACGTGCGGAAGCACCACTATGAAATTGACATGTTATCGACTGCTCAGCAATTCATCACATTACCACATTAAACTGAGCCGCTAATAAAAAGAGAAATAAAATTCACACGTCTCATTTTTTGGCGTTTTTACAAACTTCAATAACGGCGAAAACACTAATACGACTATAAAAAAAATTAGTAATATCTATATTATGTAAAATACTTTTGATTAAATTACATAATAGCAATCATTATTATAATCATTATTAATTATATAATAATCCTAGCAGAAGTTTAATTTAATCTGCTGATGATTAATGACTATGAGATGCAGTTTTACTATCTGCATGTTTAAAATTGCTTATGATTGATCATGTTTACAAAATTTTGAAGAAATCTGCTACTGCGATCAACAGAGCATGCCTTCAAACTGTCGCCCACTGCGTGTTTATTTGTTTAGACCGTGTCGTCCGACTTGATTTTTGTCGCAGAAGCAATTTGAGTTATTTGTTCAAGTTTCTCGATTGTTGATGATTACAGGTGAAAGAGCACGTGAAGGAATGCTCCTGCCAGACGCCGTTTTCCTTGACCAAGGTGGCCCCTGGGAAATACCGTGTCGGCTCCGCCCAACTGCTTATTTATGTGCGGGTACGTATCACCGCCATTAATTAAAAACACGCCGTTTCCTTTCCCATGGAAATTGATAAGTGGAGTACAGTTTTAACGTTTCTAAAACGCTTCTTCTTTAAACCACTATAGTAATTATTATGCTAAATAAATTCTGCTTTATGTTGCAGAGAATTTTCCGAATCCGTAGATCCTCGGTGCAAAAATATGTTTGTCTTTTTTACATACGAAAATAGATTTGTGTTAACAGGGTTAATTACTACGCTAGCATAGTAGTACCGTACCATAAAGTTCAGCTAACTTGTAAACCTAGAGCTTTTAATTCTGTGGAAATTAATTGCGCATGGAACGAGGAAATCGTTCGAGGTACATGTACTAACAAAACGATGGACACATACGGTCTTTTTGCCGAACAGATCCTACGCAATCACGTGATGGTACGGGTGGGAGGCGGATGGGACACTCTTGACCATTTTCTCGGTGAGTTGACACATAACGATATCGGTTGCCGGTGTTCACCGGGGCAATTTGATACGGCGATTAGATAGGCGCCATGAGCAACAATCAGGTTAATTTGGCCCGTATCATGCCGTGTATGCGGCGGGCATTTACACACATTTACTTGACCGGATGCGCGCCGGGGTGGATACTCGCGGCGGCAGTTTATACAAGTGGACCCCAGCCATTTTCACCGCACAACCTGTTTGAGCACCATTTAACACAGTGCTATCGGTGTTTGATCAAGTGTCCCTCGTCAAACAGACACTGGACTGGCTTATTGTCGGCCACAGTACGTCACCGCGAATATTGTTCTGTTTATTTGTCGGCTGGTTTTCCTTGTCACGCAGCTGACAATGAGAGGATGTATTGTACGTTCGTAGAAAACAACAGAGCATTGGGCTTCTTGCTTTTACGACAAAATTAAGAAGCACTCCCAAATTACCATCACAGAATTACACAACTGTACAAGGCAACCGTTTTCAGAAATTCCCATGGGAATAATTCATTATATATATATGTATGACTTGTATTAGTGATAGTCACTACCGAAACTGGAAAGAGAAGCAATCAGTAATCACCATTGTAAAACAATTGCCGTTTTTTGTTGAAATTCGTATAAAATCTTTATTATTTTTATGTATAACTTATCACATATTACATCTGCAAACGGTGCAAACTGTTGAGCATTGGCAGCTAAGGCATTCATTCATTTCAGTAACATGAACGTTTTGGAATCTTTATAGAAAAACACGATCCGTGCCGACGGGGCCACTGCGGATGCGGCGATTCAGTAGCATCTGTTGCCGGTCATAAACCTTCAGCCAACGCCACTATTAATCATTCCCCTCCGACGTGTACCATTCCCAAGAAAGTTTCTGCCACGGCCAACCGAAGAATTAGTACTGATCTCACACAATTACAAGTTGTTTATAAACGGTTAGTACACCATCTGTTTCGGTGACATAAAACTAAAAAGTGTGTCAATGGATAAATTTTGCAAAAGCTGGTGAACTGTTCTTGTCGATTCAAAGCAGCACTGAAAAAGCTGAACCACGAACATTTAAAATTTTAGCTAAATTGCAGACGAATATAATGATTATAATTACTTTGATTACATGGAAACGACTGCGTTTTACATGAGTACCTGAAAACAAAGACGATATTTTATTAACAGTACTTCCGATAATTGTTTTCTGTATAAATCATAAAGAGCACACAGTATTGTTGTTTTCACATCTATTTATCTGTATATCTGCAAAGCTGTAAGACGTGCGTACGAGTAACATTGTACTGTATGCTTCTTCAATGGCGTCGAAGGGCATTGCTGGATAGGAGCATTGACAGACCTATTGTACATAATAAAAACTATATTAATTTAAAATACCACGATTACTTAATGTTAGAATACTTACTGCTCGAACCATTCAAGCAATGTTATGCCTGCATTAAACTCAAACGTGATTTGCTTTTAAAGACCAACTGTTTATTCCACAGCGAATCACTTCCGCTCAAACCAACCGAATTAATTCTTCCCCAGTCAGTCGTAAAATCCCAAACGACTGCTTTGGCGCCAGCGTCACGGCGTTTATCGAAAGCCTCCTTATCGACAACAAATTCTACTTCCGTACCAAAATTGTCACGCGCGCGTAGCATGGATGTTAGTTTGTTGCCGGAAGAGAAATCGCTGAAAATCCGTAAAGCACAACCTGTGCCTTCCGTTAGACAGCCGACTATTTTGCGTCCTAAAACCGCCAACAGTATTAATCGGATAAATCCGAACACGAAGAAGAATCGCCTAAGCATGCAGGAAGGAGGAAAAATAACGAAGTTATCCGCCGATAGCTCGCCCAAACCGGATCCGTGGGAGAATGCCATGAACCGGCATCGGCAGAAGTTTCTCCAGACTAAACACGTATTTGAGAAAAAGGGCACCAAAGATGTCACTGCGCCCGTATCCGACGATTCGGCCATCTCCACACCGACCAATCCTGGTGTGATTAAGAAAAGGTCACTGGATGAGAGCAAGCCGGGCGATTCAGCGGAAGAAGGTTTCTTCAGTGATGCATCAGGGAACAGCGAATAATTCAGAACAAATTTGTCAGGTATGACCGTGCGATTAATCGACTATTATAATTTTACTTGCAAAATATGTACCTTTGTCGGTAAATAATTATATAAGTAACTAGTTTATTAGGATCCGACATTACTGTATATTGGCGCTTACTATTTCCTAAATTATTCGAAATTAATTTCGATTTGTAAATTGTAAGTGATACTGTACCTTACGTAAAAATACTGCGGCCGAGTGTATACTGTACAACCGTTACCGAACGCAAATAAATCTACGACATATTTATTTGGTAGCGCTAAGTGCGTAATTTTTTTCCAGTGTTCTGCGCCTACTGTGAGTAAATATGTACAAGTAATATAGATATACCAATGCATCATAATACGGGTCGTAACCGGTACCGCAATAGCTTACTTCGTTAATTTACGATATTTCCCGGCTTCCTGTTGCTTATAATTTGTGTTTTGCACTATTGTAAGCTGCAGGAAAACGAAAGTCCCAACCGACAATTACGACAGCAGTGCGCAGTGATACCGCCGATGGCTGGATACCGGATATCCGTCGGAAAAGAATCTTGGTGTTACTTTTCTGTATGTGGCGAATTCTCCAGATTGCCGTAAGACATCCTACGCGTGCCTATTACGAATTCCCGAAATACGAAAAGACTGAATCTGCGGCAGTTTTGTTCAGTTTCGAGTACTTCTACGCTTTCGATCTATGAGAAATTGTTTTTATACGAAAAAATCCTGTGCGTTTAACTGACACAAGCAGATCCTAAATTTATTCATAATGAGATGATGTGTTGTAAATATTGACCCTTGTTTATCAGTTTTCATGGCGTTGTTGTGACATTGGTAAGTTTTGTTGTGCTTTTATAGTTTTATCGCAAGCGGTACTCAGGAGAGTAGAGGTGAATTCCGAAAGTTATGTTGATTGTATTCGTGGGTGATTTTCAGCAATACGGGTCTTGATTCTTTGCCGGCATGAGTCGCATGACAGTACGAATTTTACTTCCCTTAACTCCGGGAATAAATGTTTTGCATACTGCACAAAAGCAAAATTACTTCCCCATGCTTACATATTTCCAACCGATTACTAGAAAGTCCCTTAAATATTCAAATACAGTAATCAAAATTCAAATGCATAAAAGATTGCAGTTGCACAGCTCGTAGGCTCATACTGTTGCAACAATATAAGTTCCAGTTTCTTAGCAACAACATTTTTAATACAAAAGCGTGAATACAAAATTCCAGTTTTTTATACAAACTTTTTTATACAAACTATTCAGTAATCCCAACACAGACTTTCCAATACCATTAAGTAGAATCAGTCAATCTACATCTCGATCCCTCCACCAATATAACAAAGAAATATTCCGTATCTTTCATTTAACATAACAAAGGCAGAACCAGTACGCATACAAATTTGGAGAAATTTTGCCCCAAAACGGCTCCCAGCGATGTCATTAACAGCCATCGCTCTTGTGGGTTCGCTAGCCTTTATTGCCTACATCGGAGTACGGAAATGGCGGAAAGACGGACCGTTTGGCTTAATGGAGGACTGGTTCGGTATCCAGCCATTGAAGAATCCAGCAGATGATTTGATCTCTCCCAAAACCAAGCAGAAAGCCAAAGACACGAAGGAGAAGCCCAAAGGTGGCTAGAAAAGACAACAATGGCGTTAAATGCCGAAGCGCCCAAAATTAATCAATTCCTTGCACGGAAGTTCAATTACGTACACTTTTCGTATATAATTATGTTGTGACTTCATTACACTACGGATTATGGTCATGTTCCCATTCGATCAGATAATGTACGAGTACATACGGCACAAAATAGCACACAGATATTATATGGACAATACCAAGTACTTGTACATGTGGACCGATCGGTCAATGTTTACCTTGAGCGAGTTGCTTATCAGAAACGAAGAAGAAGACTGTGTGACTCATGACTCTCTTGTCAATTATACCTTTTCCTGTGATTCCGTTCAGGTGAGGATTGCGAATTACTCTTGGGCGATGCGGGGCGCACAACACTCTGCAATTTAACAGTCGAACTCTTTTTCTTTTCATCAGCAGTTGAATCTTTTCTGCCACTGTCTTTCCGCTCAATATCTTTCTTTCTATCGTCATTTTTTCTGTCAGTCTCCCTCTTCTTATCTTCATCTCGCTTCTTCTCTTTCGAGTCCTTACTCCGTTCTGGTGATCTGCGATTCTTTTCTTTCGCATCCTTACTCCGTTCGGACGATCTCCGATCTCCGGACCTGGAGTTTTCCAGCGATTTATCGGCCTTCCGGTCCGATTTTCGTTCCGAGAGGTCGCTCTTCTGGCTCCTGCTATCCACACTGCCTTTGGAATCTTGTCGCTGCACTGATCCAGACGACGACACTGATTTCTTCAGATCCTCTCGGTGTCGGGATGAATCATTTCGCACTGGTGAGGATTGTCGCGGGCGGGTTCTCCTGTGATCGCTATCACGGCTTCGGGATCGACGCCGTTCGTACCGATTCGGAGAATCACGACGGCGCTGTCTTGACGAACTTCTTCGAAATCTGCCTTGCCGGCGATCACCACTACGCGAACTTAGAAAAACCAACAGTTTAATCAACGCTCCCTGCACTGTAATATCGACCAGTTCGATTAACAAAGCTCCCTTGATCTAAATTTTCATGCGATCTGTACTGTACAGCATTGCCTCACAAATTACAGTTTACAAAAAATAACAACGCTTACGCACCTTGAGCTACTTGAACTAGAACTCCGCCGGCCCGACACTGTCCGTTTCCTTCCTTTCTCGTTCTCCAACGCCTCTCTGCGCCGAATGTCTCGTCGCCGTCCGTTCCGCTCGCTGGCACTACTGGAACTACTACGGCTACGTCGTGTTCGCTTATCAGTTTTCTTTTCCTTATCATCACGCTTCTCCGGTGTAGCTTCTACAACCCTTCCGGTATCATGATTGCTTTTCGGTTTGTCATTGCTCGGTTCCATTTTTATCTTCGGTGACGGCGACCGTGAACTACTGGATTTAGTTGCCGGTGGCGGCTCCATGACCTTCTGTGCCGTGGCTAACTTTTTCAAGACACCAGGAGGCGGCGGTGGTAGCCCGCTAACATCCTTCTCATCATCGGATTCATCGCTACTGCCAAATTGAGCAAGAGCGGCCAGGGCGGCAGATTTCTTAACCGGTTGAGCTGCGGCTTGTTTCAGAGCAGCTTTCTTCGCTTCTATCTGCTCCAGGCAGGCTTTCTCCAATACTCTGCCCGTGGACTGCATCAAAATGGTCGTAACCAGATCTTTAGTTGCCTATAAAACTTTGGTTTTATATACATTTTCATTCATTTCACTTCGTCTGAACGTTTTAATATGTTGCACACACAGAGTACACACCCAAATTAAGCAAAGGTGCAATTCCTCACGCGAGCAAGTAATATCGTTCTTAAGTTTATGCATTATAATACTTAGAAGTCATACAGTAACCGAAACATATACGCTAACAGTAATGCACAATAAGGCAAATCACTTGTCGGCTTGCTTACGCTACGTTTGCAAACAAAAATAACGAAAAGGAAGATCAATTTAAGAACCGATGAAACACGTGAACTATACGTGCGTCAACTATGGTACCGGAAGCGAAAAACTGCTCCATGTTCACCTCATAATAATTACAATGCGAGCAATAAATGTGTGATTTACCTGAATTACCAGCCGCTGTCGATCTTCGGCTCCAAGAGGCGACGGTGTTCGCGAGACACTTCTCATCGATACCGCTGAGCCGGAACGCGACCGTCGCTTCTCCGTTTCCTCTTCATCCTCACTGGCTGAGGAAGCACGCTCTTTGGGTTCAGTTCCATCCTTAATGCGCGATTCATATTCCTGCATAAACCGTTGCTTCTCTCGCTCCTTCTGTTTTTCCCTTTCAAGTTTCTCCAGTCCCTCTCGAATCCACGGTGGAAGTTTCTTAATTGCTTCGGCACTGTGCATTTGGGCCATGGACTCAAAGTCGAAGTTCTGATAGGCCAGGGAAGATTCATCGTAATACTCCTGCGATGGCTGGTTGGGATCGATGTATTCCAGTCCGCCCTTCAGTGAATAATTGTAGTACGGCTCAACCGGAGGATGAGGGGCCGGAACTTCCGGCGGAGGATAGCGAGGCGCTGCAAAACGAAACGACGACTGTAACAACATAGCAAAAATTACTCACAAATCAGATACGGACAAACACAAAGTTAGTAGACAGCAGCTACTTGCTTCGAACAGCACATCAACTCCACATTTTACGTTCATTAACAACACTCCAACACTCGTATATGATTATATGAATCAAAAATACTGAAACTTCCATACTGAGCGCATTTGTTTTTGCGAATTATTATTCATGCGACTTTTGTGGATTCCACATATTCAGTTAATTAGCAAATACGATAAGGATCATAAGGATTAAAAATCTTAAAACAGCACAAACATTCTTATTTTTTTGCTGACAAACTGCTTACGCGGCTGTTGTGGATTCCACATCGGTCTCCCAAATCCATCAACCGGCGGAGGGAATCGCGAGTGATCCGATGGAGGCTGTCCGTATGGCGGAAACTGCTGCTGATTCGGAAAGTGTTGCGCCGGATCCCCTCCAACCGGGACAGGCGCGGGCATCCGACCGGCGAACACCGGAGGTGGTCCGCGTGGAGCGCCGGAAAAGCGTCCATCATCCACAAACTGGCCACTCGGTTGATCGTGCAGCGGGGCACGATATTCCCCTCTGTACTGCTCAGTGTGCTGATACGGTTGGGACGGTGGCGGCTGTGAAGGAGGCCCCCCGGGAATCCGCTGGTCGGGTTCGTACGCCTTCGGTTCCGGTGGGAATGACGGAGGGGGGTTTTGGGGGTAGTATGGTTGCTGAAGCGGTGCGGCGGGCGGTGGATATGACGGATTCGGGGGAGGATAAGCCGGAGCACTGTAGGGGTCGTGAGTGTAGGCCGGGGGCCCTTGGGGGGCCTGCATACGCGCCCACTGTTCCGCTGCCAGAGCTAGATTCTGCGCGATGGTCTCCGATGATGGCGGCGGGGCTTGGTAGTACATTTGCGGAAGCCCCGCGGAAGGCTGTGGTGGGTAGGGGGGACGGTATGGTCCTTGAGGCGGTTGATATGGCCACATTGTTGCTAATCTGTCCGGAGGAAGCAGAGCTGTTCACTGTTCACAGCAAAACTGTACAGGAAGAGCACAATGAGGGAATGCGTTATTAAAGCAACATTTGTTATGTTGTCAAACATTTACAACTGGATTCTCCGTCATACTTCAATGCAGACTGTTAGGAAAATACAAGATATCTTGGATTTCTGCAAGGACGACAAGGTCTTCAAAGTTCGAGGGACTTTATAAAGCTAGAAAGAATGCGACTTTGCAATTTCAGGACAAGGTATCCATCCGTGTCACTGTCATCCCGCACGACAAGACAGATGCACATTTGTACAATAATTTAAAGCTTTGAAGCTCAAAAAAGAATAATCTGTCAGACATAGCAAGTGCTGACACACGTATCAATACAATAACAAAGTTATTATTAGGAAATCGAAACATGTGCTACACTGAAAGGATATTAATTTTTAGCATCTTCATACAGTACGGTGCGTACTGCGACTACTGCCACTTGGCATGGCAAGAGATAGAAACACGCGACTGCATATAAACTGCATAAGTACTGTTCTGCCTGTCAGCCTGTGGCACAGCATTGTGACAAGAGATTTCCAAACTTTGTCTTATGGCGAAACCAGTTAGGTCCTTTTTCAAATATATTTGGGATTTGGGAAATTTGTGGAGCTGTCAAGTTTAAAGCCTGATAAATTTTGCAACGTTTAATTTAAGGATTTATGAATTGCGCTGCGCTAGCGGTTGGGGGAAAACGAATACTAGTAACCCTATCGCTGTCGCGTCTTCCTGTATCAGCAGTTATGCAGTTTTAAATTCCATCTGGGAAAAATTCTCACTTAACCATCCATAGCTTACTTTGTTATGATTCTGCTACTCTCGGATCTCATTTCTTTCGTGTTGGGTGATCCTTATTCCGTAACGCCGTAACCGTTCCTTGTAGAAAGTGTCGGCGTGTAGAGAATCTGATTGTTATTCCCTGGCAGACTGGCATTACGCGTCGTCATGAAATCCGGACAGTTTTCTCTGGTCTGCCAGCAGCGCTCTGTTGTCTTCCTAGTCACTTGGATCGTTCTCTGCCTAATATGGGTTCCGCTGTTTACCTGGACGATAAGTGCCCTCGATCCTTCCAACGATGTCGCGGTTTTGGTGAACGAAAGCGGAGTTATGGCTATTCGGGATGGCTTGATGTTCACTGAAGACCGTTCGAGTTGTAATCAGTTTAATCCAGAAACAGCCGGGACTTTTCACACTGAATTTGGCACATTCATGACCACGGGCACGACGACATGGCTGTGTCGAGGACCTGCTGTAATAGTTATTGCTCCGGAAATGAAAAAAGAAGCCACAGCTGCATTGCATGTCGCACTGGAGATGAAATATTCTGGGAAAATACGGAAAGCATCCAAGTTATTTCAGGTGAATTTTATTCAGACAAATATAATTACAAAATTCAAAAAAATATTTATGTATAAATTTATAAAATTTATTTATTTATCCTTGGTATGGTTTCTGTGTCTTTGGATTAATTTTGCTGTTATGTTTTAACAGCACGCTGTGGCTTTGGATCCCTCTAATTCCGAGATCCTAACCGAATACGGGACTTTTCTGGAAGAGCACCAAAAAGACGTCCTGAAAGCGGATAACCTGTATTTGCGAGCGGTGCATGCTGATCCGAAAAATCACCGGGCTTTGACATTGCGCGTCCGCACGCAACCTTTGGTTGAGGAAATCGATCAGAAGGCGTTCGACCGGATCGACTCGATGATGCACGAATTCTACGGCATTCCGCAGTGGGATGCGATGATGATCCGCAAGAAGCGGGCAGCTTTCCTGTGGCAGCTCTATCACTCGGTGGCTATCGAAGGAAATACTTTGTCGTTTCTTGAAACCAAGCAAGTCGTCGAAACACGCCTGGCAGTGGGTGGAAAATCCGTGATGGAACATAACGAAATTTTGGGTGATCAATTTATTACTGTAGTTAAATTTGCTTATTAGATGGTTTAGTCATTTATTTTTCGTTACTTAACTGGACACTGTGCTTTATGATTTTTCGAAATTGTTGATTACAGTTGTTGGTTTTGCAGGGATGGATGAAGCGCTGAAGTATTTAAACGAAACGCTCCTTATGAGGATTGGACCGATCCGCATGATGGACATTCTTGATATGCATTTGCGGATATTGGGTTTTAATGATCCTGTTAATGCTGGGAAGTTCCGGAAATCTCAGGTGTTCGTCAGTGATCATATTCCTCCACTGGCCGAGGATGTGCCTTTACTGATGGAAGAATTCGTTGACTGGTTGAATTCCGATGATGCAGCACAGATGCACACATTAAAATTGGCTGCCTTGGCACATTATTTCCTCGTGCATATTCACCGTGAGTTTTAATAAAACTGTTTTTCCACTCCTTGTAGCGCAAATCTCGAAGTTTGCTTACGTACGCACTCTGTCAAATTTTTTTTGTTGATTATCTGTAACTTCACGTTTAGTTTTTACTGACATTTATTATTGAATAATTGGAGTACTTGTATTTGAATTAAATAGGCATACAGCTAAGGGTTCTTTTTCTTGGTTTTATTGCTCATCTTTGTATAAACTGAATACTGTAACTAACTCCAAGCTTTATGGCTACTGATTTTTTGGGGTTTGATTGTTTAGCGTTTGTCGATGGAAATGGCCGCGTTGGACGTTTATTGATGAATTATATTTTAATGCGATCTGGAATTCCACCTGTGGTTATTCGCGTGTCAGAACGGAATCTCTACTATCAGCACCTGAAGGATGCGAATGCCGGCGATATTCGTCCTTTTATCAGGTTCATTACGAAATGTACCGAGATGACACTGAATGAGTATCTGTATGCGGCCAACGATATGGAAATGTTTGCGGAGTATCCCACGCTCCCCGGTGATGAAGACAATGGCAAAATTATTCTGCCCGGTCCCAGCTCGTTGATGGACTTGAACAGCGGCTTTGGTGAAGAGTTTATCACTTCGTTGTGATGTTCTCTGTAGTGCTTCCTTGTTCCTGCCACTGTTTTCAGTGTTTCTTCGCACATTCCTCTTTGATGGTATTAATAAACGGGTGATAACTGTATATGTGCTAAAAGTTTTATGGATTTTTGTTTTGTGTCGACATACAAGTTTTTTTTTTAATACGTTTTGATGTCTGTTAAGAAAGTTTTTATTGAGTTGGTGAATCAGTATTGACTGAAGTTTTAATAAAAAGCTATGGATACCTACTTGTCTTTGCGTACGCGCTAGCTGCTCGATGGGCGTCGGACAAGAGCTGTGCATTCAGTTCGGATCCAAAACGGTAGAAAATATCTTATCCGTATCTCAAAGTTTTTTGCAAATGCCCGCCCGGAAAGAGAAGTTTAGGTGCGTGTCTAGCGGGGGAAGCTTGCGGTTTGCCATTGAGAAGTACTTACAGTTCCACCAGTAACCAGTTCACAACGCAGCTGGCAGCGCCTGTTACGCTGGGCCACTGCCCTACGATTGCATTCTGGATCACTATACGCAGCCTGTTTATTTTGCATTTTTGCGGACACACTATTTTTATCCTGTACTTTAAGGTTTAAGTACTTTTTCTCGGATATTTTATTTACACTGCCTCTAGGAACCAAAAAGTGATTTGATTTTAAGTTTTTAATATTTGAATGATGCCTATAACCTATCGGGAACAACTTTACATTGTTTAGGTTGTAAGCATTCTTATTCTTAGTCTCAAGCTCGCAGGTGTGATTTCTTGAAAATTATCTTTGTCATTCGGGGGATACGAGTAGTGGTGTTTTTCGGAGGTCGGAAGTTTTTCGTGTCTGTGTCTGAAGATGGGAATAAAAGAGCAATTTCCCGAAAGATCTGTTCCTGTTGGCAGCCAGTTTTCCATGTATGATCTGCAGCGAAAGCCACTTTATGGCGCGCATCTGAACTTGCAGAACGAACACGAGCTGGCCAGTAAGAATGGTTCGTACTTCGTACCAATTGCATGATGTGCTTTTTTATAATCTTTTTGTTTAGTTTTATTACTCATTGCCTGATCTTTCGTTTGCAGCTAAGGCTGTGCTGGCTGATGATATGTACGGCCGCCGTTTAAGTAGCTCAGATTATTTACTGGTACATGCATAGAATTAGTACCTAATATCTATAATTATGTTAAACTTGTACAAAATCCGCTTGCCGTACGAGTACACAATACTACACATGCAATTTTCGATGCATTTGTTTTTTTAGCTTCTGCTATAGCTTATCAGGCCATCACGGAGTTAGAAGTTTCTATTCCGACGGTGGAACATGCTGCAGAAATTGAATGTTTTTGTGTCGAAGTGTTTCCAGCACGGTATGTGTTGACAGGTGTTCTGCTGCGTTAGAAGGTTGATATACATTTTCCCATTTGTTTGGGTCTTCGTATTTACATAAATACACTAATACAGTCTGCATATTATGCTGGACTTACAGGTACGACAACTGCTGGTATGCCGCTATGCTAGCCTCGGAAAGCATTTACAAATTGTGCTTCCGCTGGAAGGGACGAATTATAGCGCTAATTGTTGGCCAGGCTGCCGTCAAGGAATTCAGCGACAGTATTGCGCTGGTAGTTACAACTGTAAAAATTAATCCTCACTGAATGTAATGTTGTCGAACATGAAATTGCTTTTAGGCGTCGTCTTCCGATGCTTGTGATAGCTCCAAAGAACCGCAGGTGGCTGCTTATATTATGCTCTTGGGTGTGCTGGAACCGTACAGAAAGTTTGGATTAGGTGAGTTCTAAAAGTATGTAGCTACATAGTTAAGAATGCAAGTTTGTTTTCGAAAAATGCAATTACAAAATTGATTAGCTTTTGTGTTAATGTTTCACTAGGACATATCACTCGTAGTTTATTTCTCGGGTACGACTGTACGAGTATAGAATATGTTTTCTGGTTACTTGTAAAATGCATAATTTTTTGCGCTACTCTTACATTTTTAATCCAATTTTTGGCTTAATCGTACACATACATCTGGCCGTTACGGCATCGGTAAATGTCGGCATTTCATAAGGCCTTATTTTTAACGAAATGTGTTGGTGTAAGTCTAAGAAAACTTAACCTCTTCTTACTGCTAGTTTTTTACGGTTTCGAGTGTATGCATGGGTTGTTGTTGTTTCCAGCATCCCGTCTGTTACTGAGTTTCCAGCGGACCGTTAACCTTTCCTACCCCAGTTTATCCCGCACCTTCTACTTACATGTGGCCACGGATAACTCTGCCGCGATGAGAATGTACTCTCGTCAAGGGTTTTTACGCATCAGCATTCTGCCCCAGTATTACAATTACGCCAAAGATAACGCACCTCCTGATTTACGTGATGCTTATTTATATGCCAAAGAAGTGCTTCCCGCCAGCGAATGTCTGGAACACGCGCGGGATTGCGCGGATACACTGTACAGAAATTTAATGCCCGTATTTTCTTACGTGATCTCGGTGTTAATTTTTCCGGTGAAAAAAGTATTTCGGTTGCTGGCTAGTTGTGTGACTTCACGGTTACAAAAAGTTACTTTGCGAACCGAAGCCGCCAAAGTAGTTTGACTACTTCTACAGCTTGTTGCTTGCAGATACTGATTTTGGGATAATCGTGATATTACATTTGCTGTGATTATGTAAAACGGAATTAAAGATATTTTATTATAAGCGCAAAATGCCGATATGTTTCTTAACCAGAATTTATTAATTCCACATCTGCCCTGCATCAGTACAGAAGTTCACAGGAATAACATGAGACGCTTAGGTTACACACTCATTTTACATCGTCGCAGAAATAACACGTGTAATACTGCCTGTGAAGATTTATACTGATTCCTCAGTCAAGACTCAACTCCCGAGCTAAGCAAACAAACTAAAAATTATGGCACATTTTACGGCAGAACAACTCAAATATATAAAATTACAGGGCCACTTCGCAATTTTCATGGTCCTGCCTTCGCTGTTCTCTGCTGTTTTTCCGGTATCCGTCTTACAACTTCTTCTGCAAGTTGCATGTACGCTTTGGACTGCAAAGCCAACATAAACTAAATCACCCTAACAAAAATACCAAGAAAACAACTTATGGGAGAATCTGTAGAAGTATTAGTACTGTACCAACGAAGCTTCCGGGTCGGTTATAAGAATCGGTTCTCCTTTATCGCTTGCCTCTCTTATTCTGATATCGAGTGGAATAGAAGCTAAAAATAATATAATAACATGTACTTCTACAATACGATATGATTCTCATAATAACGCTCGCTACACTATACATCAGCACTTTACCAAGTATATCCAAATTCAATTCCTGGCACATGTTTTGTATTGATTCATGACCAAAAATATGAGTTTGCTCATGGCATTTTGGACACTGAAATACGCTCATATTTTCCACAATTCCCAGGACAGGAATTCCGACTTGCTTAAACATTTCAACTCCCCGGCGTGCATCCAGTAATGCGAGATCTTGTGGCGTAGAGACAACAACAGCTCCTACAGGATCATTTCAAAGATAATTTATCAGCACTTCACAGCTACATGTAGAATTACCATCAACCGGCACGTTTTGAGAAATCGTTAACTGGGTGTCACCGGTGCCCGGCGGCATATCAATTACCAAATAATCCAGCGGGCCCCACAACACCTAAAAAGCAGATAACCAATACAGTTGTATTTATTTGTGACACACTTAAATTTTTTATCATTAATGATTTAATCACATCGTACAACAGTGATTGTGTACGTTTGAAGCTGATATACCGTTTAAACTTGCACGATCGATCAACTACGGCCAAAGGAAAAGCGAGAGCTAAATTAATGCTGTTAGTACAAAGAAAGACATTAAGTAGGTTGCGTTTTGCACGGCCGGACCATTAACGGCAAAATTAACGACGGTTTTGACGTTGTTAATTTAAGGCTCCGGTGATTCGCATAAGAGGTTGCGTTATGCACTAAACAATTAACAGCGATAGATATTAGCGTGGCGAACTGTTGTGTTTTGACAGTCATTTTTCAATTTTTTGTATCGATACCGAAACGATTTCATGTTGCACCGTAAAAGTAACAGAAAAAAGATTTTTTTGTGGTTGAGAAACATAGATTAACACGTGTATGAACGTTTTCACGCAAACACTATTTTAAAGCAGTGTTATCCACTTATTCCATTCTTGAATGCAGGACCTGTTATTATGTTTGTCAGATGCCTCAGTAGTCTCCGTACACTGCTACTCCAATAGCAAAATACTCGAATTACTGTATTTTATTATATGGAATAATTTTTACAATTGTGAAAGTTAAAGTAAAAAAGTAATCCATAAAAGTGAAAAGTTTAAAGAGACCACTGGCAGCACTAACATCCGAGCAGTACTGTTGTGATTTTCGAAAATTCGAGTCGAGTGGGCAACTCAGGATTGAATGCCCAGGCAGAAATTCACTGGGTACACTGTCTCGCCTACGCAGTCTTCGTGCTCAATGGTCTATGTGGGCCCAGTCGTTCATTACTGAATTTCAACGTCGTTATTAACGAAACGATACCCCCTTCGTTTCGTTAATAACGACGGGTAATACCTATTCGTTTAAACGTTCGTCAATTGTGCTCCGTCGTTAATTCTATCGTCAATCGTACCCCTTCGTTGATACCGCAACCTGCTTATTATATTGTTTTTACCTGCCTAAGCATTTTCTGGATGGCCGACATAACCATAAGTCCGCGCCATACAATCGCTGCTTTTTCTTCCACCAGAAATCCCATCGACATGCTACAAGTTCGCAACAGAAACACAAATCACGATACAGGATACACACACAATCCCGATTCAGTATATTCTAACAAGGAAAACAGTGAAATCCCTGTGACTTGCCATTTTATTCCATAATTTGTCAAGGGCTTCATTAAATTCTCTGAAACAAAAAATGATTGACTGTATGATTACTGCATTTTGGCAAATTAGAAAATTAATTTACGTTTCGTCACTTCTGGTTGGCCGGAAAGATTCATCATTGTGGGAATAGACGGCCCATAAACGTCCGCATCCAGCAAGCCAACCTGATGTGCCTGCAGTTGCACGTATATAACATGATAATTCGATATGATTCTGACTCCCGAACGAACGATGTAAGGCATCACTTACGGGATTCCTTGCGGACAGAGCGAGCGCTAGATTCACTATTAATGGAAACATAATTTAAGTACCCGCTTTGCAAAAATGTACGAGTAACAACGTTAAAATTTTTACTTGCCTGCGGTGGCTGACTTCCCCACGCCTCCCTTTCCTGACGCGACAGCAATAATATGTTTCACGCCAGCTAGAGGAAACTTTCCCCCGATTCCCATGGTGTATGTTGTTGAGCAAAACTTGCAGGAGATAAACGGTGGGCTGCAACGTACGGAAAAACTAACGATAAAAAAGTAATGTTCCTCGTGGAAATAAGTATTACAAATCGTAACAAATGGTTTATTATGACTGGGACAGGTAAAGCGTAACGTTTCTACCGCACGCGGTTGGCTGTGATGGAATAGAAAAGCAAAACATTCTTGGTGATCAGCTGTGCTGCGGCAGATTTGTTATCCAGCGTATCTCCACTTCGCAGACAAACCACTATTTCATTTTACGATTAATACCACTTTACTGTCTTTACGACAGATTTCTGATCGGCGCTAATCCGAATTTTAAAAGTCTGAGTATTGTGATAAAACTACGCTATCGAAATCTCCTAGACGGCGGATGATGCATGGGATTAGGCGTTCGCACAGTTTGTGCACAAGTGTTCCTCGTAGGTAATCGCAAAGTTTTAAAGTTGAAGGTTCAAGTGCTTGCGAAGGCAGTATCATGTGGCTCTTATCATTGACGGCAAAACTACAGAAGACTGCCTATCCCGTATTATTTGAAATCTGGTACATACCTCGTCTTTCTGCAGATTTTGCACGTGCCTATTGGAATACGAACGTCAGTGGCCATGCGACCTGTTATCGAAACAAGCGAGCATATTTTACGGTGTCTGGCGTTAATCAGTTTGGGAGTGTGCGTGTACTGGTCGCGGAAGACTGGGCGAAATCTGCGAAGCATCCAACGGATACCTGTACAAATGGCGAGCGGCCGCAATGTGAGGAGATAAATGTCTCCTTGAAACAGGATAGGACCATTGCACCTATACGCGCACCCGTAGATTCCGCTGACGCATTTTCTACAGCTCTCTTCGGTAAGCCGTAAGCGACACCGTAAACTGGGTGAGCAGGTAGAAGCAAATTTGTAAATTTATAGCGGAATGCGATACTGCCGTTTTGCAGAATCTGTACACCGTTGGAAACGCGATGGAGTGCGAGGAATCTGGCTGCAGTTGCCGTTGTCAGCATTCCAACTGGCACCAGTCTGTCGTCGTTTGGGCTTTGAATTGCACCATTGTGATACTGAAAAGGATACACTGCTGATGAACAAATGGCTGGTGGACCATCAGCCCAATTCCATGCCACGCTTTGCCAGTCATACCGTGGGAGTAGCGGGTAAATAGGTGCAGTAATTATACTTATACAGTTACAAATTCAAGTTTTCCAGGACAGGCTATGAATCTCAGGATAGCTTGTGAGAGTAGTTCATACGTGTACCAATTACGGCATATCTATATGTGATATTTCTGTAGGCTGTGTTGTGGATCCAGCAAGTGAGCATGTGCTTCTTATCCGGGATCGGAGTCGGGTAGGCGTATTTTACAACAGTTCCACTTTTGTATTTTTTTCTTTTTTATCATATTTTACATAGAAGCATTGCCTTCTACTGTAAATTTCCTTTAATGGCAACTTATTGTGCAGCCGGAGTTGTGGAAGTTTCCGGGTGGATTTTCTGAACCATCGGAAGACATCTCTCTCACAGCACAGCGAGAAGTGTTCGAAGAAACCGGCATTCATTCAGGTATTTGCAGTCTGTTTAATGCCTATATCGGTGTAATAAACTTCATTTTTCAGAGTTTCAGTCAGTAATTGCATTCCGTCAACATCATGAAGTGCCTTCCTCTTTTAATGCCTCGGATATCTACGTCGTATGTCGGATGCGACTCAAAGGGACGGATAATCAGACTGTTCTCCCAACACCTGTCCCGTGTGCACAAGAAGTGTTGGAGTGCCGTTGGCGTCATGTGGAGGAGGTTCTGGCGCAGTCGGGCCCTGCGATAACACCCATGATGCGCCGTCTCTTACAGCTGCTCCGTACCGGCATGCGAGAGGGGTTTCATTCGGTGGACATGGAGGGTCATGTTCTTCCATCCATATTTCCCGGTCGTACCTATACGATGTTTCATCGTCCGCTTTCTTCGGCTTCCGCAGTGTGATATGCAGTTTGTTCGGTGTTTTGCATGTGATGTTGTAAGTTTGATATACGTGGTTTTTGCATTTTTTGTGAGCGGTTAAAGCCAACTTCGCTGCATCTGTAAAACGGTCTTTTGAGAATTTTTTTTAACTAACCGGAAGCTATATATACAGCTACGAAATTCTTGGTGAAAATGTGCGGATCTGTGGTTATTTCTCTGTTCGTCAGTTGAACATTTCTAAAACAAAAATCGTGTTGCACACATACAGTATAATCGATTAACGTAAGGTATGGAATAATGCAACAAAACTCGACTAGTGTCACTCATCGGTCATTGGTGGCAAGTTGCGAGGAGTTAACCTAGGGTAGGTAAAATTGCTTTGTATTCTGAATGCAAATTATGAGATTAATACTTATAGTTAGTTATTAGTTACTTATAGTTACATTCTTCTTTAGTTATGCCTTCGCGCACAGACTGTATTATTCGTTTGACAAACTGGAAAGGTTCCAAAATGGTTGTTTTTCGCGATATGTAGTAGTGTTCTGTGCATTGGGTCTCATTTGGGTGTACCATAATGCTGAAATGAATGAAATCCGCTGCCAAGAATTCAGTGCAGTAGCCGCTAGCCGCAGATTTCGAGTGTAAAATGAAATCACCATCAAATATGTACATTCATCAGCTGTGTGTTACTCGATCTTTCGCCAGATGTCAAGTTTACGTTAATTACCCGGTGTACTCTTCTTAATATTTGACGGTTTGCAGCGGCGAACATTATTATGTCATTGTAATCATCAGTAGTTAACCATGCTCCCGCGATCACGGTCTGTATGCAAACGACAAGTAATGAAGTGTGGATAATTATGCCACTTCCGGTTGGTCGTCTGTGGCCAACATCTAATCACATACGGCAAGTGTGAACACTTTACCTTAAGACGCTACTTTATTGTCCGTAAAGGACCTTGAAAGTGGTTCGTCCAGCCAGCTTGCTACGCACGACCCGGTCCACCACGATTGACATGTTCTCACGCTACACATTATCCAACTCGGCGATCCTGCTCTGGGCCAGGCCGGGTTAGGTGTCTTTTCTTTACCGGGTCCACTCATAATCAAGAGGGTTATATTCAGCACATGTTTGTATGTTTACCCGGTAAATATAAATCTGGCTATTGGTTGTCAAAAGAGAAAAATCCTGAATTTTATCCAACGCTGACAGCTGTCGCTACCAACACGTTGTAGTACATATGCAGATGCAGTGTTTATTACACTTGGTATTATTCTGCATATGACTTATCATTTGACTATCTTACCGGTTATTCGTTGCATGCGGAAGAACTTGTACGAAAAGTGTCACAATCGCCTGGTAGTTTACAATTTCTGGTGTATATAAAATAAACCAGTTGAGCGATTGTAATGGAAGTGTATTGTTAACGCGTAAATGGATGGCAGTCAGTAAAATGCCGCTGCTGATGTTGCGACATGTGATCGGTTTTGCTGTCTTCTCTCTGGTTATTAGTACGGGGTCACTGCGAGCAGCATTGATGCAATCGCCGGTAACTGCGGTTTCCACACCACCGCCTTTGTTGCCGTACACTGGCCAACCGAAAACCTGCAGATCACAGCAGGAGTTATCGGATTTGGACTGTTTATGCTTATTAAAGGATCTCCCGTGCCGAGTACCGGGCTCGGTCTGTCTGCCGGCCACTGTCGGCCCCAATATGAAATGCGAATGCGGGAGTTTGTACGAAAGGGAACTGGACAAATACTGCGTTGAGCGTAAGTTGCATTAGTACTACTGCGATATATGTAATTTTTGCTTCTGTAAGTTCATGATTGCTGATTGTCGGGACTGATTCAAATATGCAGTATGTCTACTGAAATAATTTACTACTAAAATAAATCTTTACACTGTAATTATTTGATGCGCATGCAGAGCAAGTGGAGCACATTTAAATATACCAAGGTTTTGTTACCTTTCACTTCGAAGTAAAATTTTATTGTTATTTGCACTAACTCTAGTGTTCGTTTATATATACGACAATAAATATGCAGCAAAAATATTTGGATCGATACTTTTATGTACACAGCCACAAAACTGCATAAAATATGAGAATTCAGTTGTGCCACTACATGCATATTAACCGTCCGTGGCGGCATTAGGTTTGTAATAGTAGTTTTTTCGCCAAGCTCGAAAGTCCATAAAACCATTGATAAGAAATATTTATTTGAAGTACGAAAATGATCAAACTGCAAAAGGCCATTGCTTGAGCTCTAATACTGATTAAATTTTTAATAAAGTTGGTATGCCGAGTCATCGCCACGCTCAATTATTAACTGTTTACTTATTATACTGGAGCGCGACGATAGTCGGATGTATATTAACTGAAATGACGCTCTGGAACTGTTGTTAATTTAGGTCTTAGTCCGGAATACTTGGCCTCTCTACTAGAAGATCCCAACAGTGCCGGCACCGTACCCTCCATTAGCAACGAACTGCTGACCGTCAGCCCTATCTACCGCTCCGCCATGAAGAGCAGCTCCAAAAGGCCGTACAAGAAGCCTCCCTTCCGCACCGTAATGGTCACATCCAATCCGCTGTACGCTGCTACCCGCCCATCCCGCCAGCCCACTCGGCCGACATTCACGCTGAGTGGCGTGCCGATGCAGGGTGTCGGCGTCGAGAGTCCGAGTATTGATTCCATGCTAGTTAATAACTTCCCCATAACAAGACCGCCATTGTTCTCCAAGAATAAATTTACCGGTTTCCACAAGGGCTTTGCCGGTGCCACCAAGCGGCCCTCCACACCGCGCTTCTTCAGTCGCACCACCAGACCGCTGCCCCGGGTAGATGGCTCAATTGTGGTGTCCGGTTGGGTGCCGGATATCTGGCCCGCCGTAGGTTTAAACTACAGCATTTAGATGCAAGTCCGACCTTGATGTTTCCGCTTGTCTGTACGCGGACGAGATGAACTAACGGTTTGTCTTTGTAGAAATCCTGGATGTATTACCGTCGCAGATATCACAGTGCGTTTCTAGTTTGTTTTTCTGGTCTCTGCGTTTCCTCGTCGTGATCATCAAAAATCCCAATCGCGGCTTTATATAAACCTGCATTTTCCCAGTGTACATAGAATATCATATTTCTGAATGTAAGCCTCTGTTTAATTTTTTGACAAGGGGACGGTGTACTGTGTAGAATGCTGTATATGTCTTAAATCAAAAGTGGTATTTGTTGATTGATTTGCGAGCAATTTTGCATCAGTTATGTTTGGTTTCTTATTACCGCACATAAAAGAATGGGCACAAAATCAGTTCTACTTGCGTGTTGTGTATGAGTGTATCTGCTATCCACAGAAATAGTTATACGTGTGTAACGTAGGTTCTTACTAACTGTAACTCAAAGCTGGCTAGATGGTATAAGTCTTTATTGATCTAAGACTGACTAAAACTATCAACGATTTTTAGTATTGAAAACATAGGACTTATATATGAGAACAGATGGACAAGACAACGTCCAGTTACACAACGTTATTGGCGTATAGTGAATAGAAGTTATGACATTCAAACGGATGCACTTCCGTGTTGCGTAATATGCCTTTGTTGGCCAGTGCGTTATACAGCAACGCACTGTGGCTCGAACGCCAACCGGCACTTATGCATTGTGTAACAACTCTGTTGGCCAGTGAGTTGTGTAACAACTCACTGTTACTGTTATGCCAACGACCAGTACATACGTTGTGCATGTACACATGATAAATCATGTTACACTCCTTCTAAAGAAAAAAATAATTGAAAATTATTTATAAACTGGTCTTGTTTTTCTTTCACGTAAATTGTATCTTGGCTCATTGTTGTCCCTGTGGTGTTTTGGTGTTGCTTCCAGTGTCTCTGTTCTCTGTTGTATGTTGTTCTTTTGGAGTCGTTTTAGCGAGTTGGATATTCTCCTCTTCATCTAACTTGTCGTACCACGGTTTCAGTTGGGAAACGTGGACAACGTCCTTCTTGCGTTTTCCGTTTATGTTCTCAATTTCGTAGTTAACGTTGTTCAACTGTCGGATTACGCGATACGGTCCGTGCCAATGTTTAAGCAGTTTGGTGGTAAGCCGAGTGTCGGCTGGGATAATTTTGCCATCTTTGTTAACAAGCCGAGGTACGTTCCAGCGGTACACAAGGTCATTTGGTTCGTACTGCGCAGCTACTCTCCTCTCGTTATACGGTACTTGATTTCTTTCGTTTCCATCGATACATCGTAGTTTGGCTAGTTCCTGTGCATCTTTTATATACTCCGTAGTTTCTTTCACGTAATGGTCAAGGTCGTGAATGGCTTCCGGTTGGTTTAATGCTGTGTCGAGGGCAGATGTTGCTTGGCGTCCATGTAGGAGTTCGTATGGAGAGTATTTTGTAGTGGCGTTGACGGTTGTATTAATGCAGTGTGTTACGAAGGGCAAGTAGTTATCCCATTTGTTGTGGTCGTCGCAGTATTTCGACAGACATTCAGCAATAGTCTTGTTTGCTCGCTCTGTCATTCCATTACTTTGTGGATGATATGAAGTCGTAAACCGTTGTTTGCAGTTTAGAAGCTTCGTCAACTGTGACAAAAGATCATTGCAAAAATGTCTCCCTCGATCGGATACGATGTATTTTGGTACCCCATGACGTAGGATGATTTGCTCCATTATAAATTTAGCGGCGTTCTCTGCTGTGGCATTTCTTACGGCTTTTGTTTCTATCCACTTGGACAGGTGGTCGATTGCAACTATAACGTATTGGTTCCCCTTTGAGGATGTTGTATACGGGCCTTGATAGTCTATTCCGATGGTGTGCCAAGGTCCTTCCACGGGAAACGGTTGCATCAAACCTGATGGTTTGCCTGGTGGAGGCTTTTAACATTACAGGAAATACATTGTTTAATATATGCAGATATGGAGTCCGTCATGCCGGGCCAGTAATATTTGTCGTGAAGTTGGTGATACATTTTCTCAGTTCCAAAATGTCCATTTGCGTCGTGTGCATTATGCAAAACTTCTCTCTGCATTGATCTTGGGATGACTAACAGGGTAACCATTTTATCGTTCCGGTATGCTATGCGATACAGTAAGTCAGCTATCAACGTGAATCGTGTACGCCGGTATTTATAGGCTTCGATGTGCGTCGGGCCTTTAAGGATACTGGAAATTCGCCTGCAGAAGTTGTCTGTCTGTTGCTCTTGTTTTAGGTTGGAAGTCGTTATGTGAAATAACGGGTTGGCAAATTTCAGATTTTTAGGCGTGTTGGAATTGTCGAAAGGATATCTTGACAGGCAATCGGCGACAACGTTCTCTTTTCCGGCTCTGTATCCGATATTAAAATTATACTGCCGTAACCTTAAAATCCAACGTGCGTGACGTCCTGTAAGATTCTTTGCGTTTATAAGTCCTCGCAGAGCATTGTGGTCCGTTATAACTTCAAAAGTTCTATTTGGATCGCCTATATATGGGCGAAACTTGTCGAGTGCCCACACTACTGCTAATAATTCCTGTTCCGTGGCGCTGTAGTTCCGTTCGGATTTTGATAAAGCTTTACTCGCGTAGGTGATGACCGTTTTCCTTCCGTCGTTTTCGACTTGGTGTAGAACAGCACCGAGTCCAACACCACTGGCGTCCGTCTCCACTATGTGCCGTAAATTCCGGTCGAAATGTGCCAGAATGGGTTTCGTTGTTAATGCTCGCTTCAATGTTTCAAAAGCTTTCTGCTGTGTTTCTGTCCACTGGAAAGGTGTGTCTTTGCAGGTCAGTTGATGTAAGGGTGCCGATATTGTAGCGAGGTTCGGGATAAACTTGCTGTAATATCCGACCATCCCGATAAATCCTCGAAGTTGTTTCCTGGTTGTCGGGGCTTGGTAGTTTTGTATGGCTTCTACTCTTTTGGGATTGGGAAATATGCCGTCTGGATTGACAAGATGTCCCAAAAATTCTACTTCACGGTGTCCAAAGTTGCACTTTGATGGTTTAAGTTTTAGTCCTGCTGCCGTTAATCTTTGTAAAACTGTTTCTAAATGCTCAAGGTGTTCCTGAAATGTCCGGCTATGGATGTTTATATCATCCAGGTAAATAACGATGTATTGGCCAATTAATCCGGTAAAAATTTTATTCATCATGCGCTGGAATGTCGCGGGGGCATTGGTAAGGCCAAAAGGCATCACCTCGAATTGGTATTGGTTTGTCGAAGTAAGGAAAGCTGTTTTCACCTTGGATGATTCTTCAATCGGAATTTGCAGGTATCCTTGAACTAGATCTAGACTAGTAAAATATTTACTACCTCTAAGCGATTCTAAGCAGTCATCGATCCTTGGAATTGGGTATTTATCTTTGACAGTAATTTTGTTGAGGTCCCGATAATCCACACATATACGAATTTTATCTTTTGTTGTATTGGAACTAAATTAGCTGCATACTGGGATTGGCAAGGTGATATTATTCCTAGGTGTATCCATTCATCTATTTGCTTATCAATTGCCTCACGTTCCCACTGAGAAAATCGTCTCAGGTGCCTTGATGTTGGTTCGTTATTACCGGTGTCGATGTAACACTTCGCACAATTTGCACGTCCCATTGGTGATTGCTTCGTTGGAAAAATCTCGCGGTATTTAAACAGTAATTTCAGGAGCATTTTCTTCTCTTCACCGGTGAGTTCCGGTCCTAGCTTGACCATATCTTCAATGTCGGCCATTGACAGCTGGTCCTCTATAAATTTTGATGAGTCCCCCAGGAGGTCTTTCGGGCTTAATTGCCCATTTTCTTCTGCGTACGCCTTCTCCTCCTCTTCTCTTTCTTTATCTCTCTCTTCTTCAATCTTTTCTCTTCTCTCTTCTTTCTTCTCTTCTCTCTCTACTTCTTTCTTCTCCGGAGACTTCTTTGTTAACATCATGCCTTCAGTGATTCCTAGGTTCTTCACTGATGAACAGTGCTGCTCCTCCCTCTCATCGCGCGTTTGATTGGGTGTTCGTACATCTCCAACCCTCCGACCAAATCGGCCAAACTTGGGCAAAGGTTGTGCTGAGGATGTCCGGTTGCGGAGTAGCGTATTCGTGGATGGTACTGGCATGGTGTTCTTTAAATCGGCCATTAGACGTGCCCTGGGATTGAAGACTTTATTTTGTTTGAAATCAATCACAAAGGGTGTTGACCGAAGATAGTCGGTCCCAAGCAGCATGGCATAAGGGAACCCCTCTAGTATGGCTGCTTTCACCCATACTCTCTCTTTCATCAAATCTATGGGGACTCTGCATGATCCTGAAATGTTGAGTTTATCACCTGATGCGGACGTTGCGATGGTACCGTTCCATGGTTGTTTAGTCAAATTCTTTTCTCAAAAAATTTCTGATTTATTATTGAAATTCCTGATCCGGTATCTACGATGGCTTCTATTGGCTCATTGTCAACTCGTACTTTGCAGGTTATTGCGCCGGATGTCGAATTTGTACAGACCAGTTGATTGTTTACCGTAGCAAAAGAGCCTTATCTGCCACGGCCTTTAGTTTAACTCAGGTATTTCCAGTGTGTCGTCGTGTTCTTCGTAGCTGAAGTACGACGGTTGCCTGTTGTTATTATTACTGTCGCGGTTAGAATTTCCTCCCCTGGAAAAATTGTTCGGGTTTCTTCTGTAATTCTGGTCCGTATTTCGTCCCTGGCTTCTGCATTCGCGAGCGACATGACCTTTTCTTCCACATTTATTGCATTTTGTCCAACAGTCCTTCTGCATATGACCTTTATTACCACAGCGGTGACATATTGCATCTGAACGAGTGTTGCGTCCGTTAAATCGGCTTTCGTTACGCCGGAAGTTGGGCTGGGATCCTCGTGTTATGTTTTCCACAATGTTGACTACTTGATCCAGGCGTTTAGACAAATCAGTTATTTCGCTGTTCCGTGTTTCCGTAAAGAAAACCTTTGCTTTTGAGTCATCAGCCTCTGATTCCCTTTGGGCCTTTTCCTTGTACTGCTCCTTAGTTGCCTCGGTCTTCAGCTTGTCCAGGAACTGGGCTACGGTTGTCGGTCGATTGGTGACAAAGTTCGATTTCATGCGTGTCGGGAGTTCACGAAATAATTCGTTCGCCTTTTCGTGCTCAGTGGCTGTAGGGTTGATGACATCAAACATTTTCAGGACTTTCGTGACGTATGATGGAGGATCCGACTTCGCTAAGTTCTGGTATTCTTCCTTCTTCAGGTCGTAGTCCAGGTCAGTAGGGCCAAAAATTTTAAGCAGGGCGTTCTTCGCGCTGATCCAGGTTACATGTTTGGTTTGCTCCGATTCCCACCATCTTAAGGCATTGTTGATGAAGCACAAGTTAAGATTCGTCAGTTTTGTCGCTTCCGTCCATCCATAAACTCGGGTAAAACTTTCGTAGCGTTCGGTAAACTCGCGTACATCTTCGTGTGACTCACCGCCAAATTTCGGGAAATCTTTAGGAGAAAGTTGCATTCCGGACGTTTGAAGAATGGTAGTAATGGGAGTTGATCCAGTTTGTTGCTGTTGTTGTTGCTGTTGTTGTTGCTGCTGTTGTTGTTGCTGCTGTTGTTGTTGCTGTTGTTGTTGCTGTTGTTGTTGTTTAAGTGAGGTCATTTCTTGAAGAAGTTGGTCGATCTTTCTTCCGTACACATTGTTTGTGTTGATTAATGACTGGAAGGCCCTATCCTTTGTTGCTAGATACAATGCTTTAAGGTCAGCCTTGGACATCTTGAATGGAAAAGTTCCATTTTGGAGTTGGGATAGTGCGTCAGCTTCGTCAGTAACAGTGATCACGTTGTAAAGGTCAATTAGGATTGGGATGTCGTTTAGGCTAAACCGTCTGAGGATGTCGTGTTTTGAAATCAGTGGTTGTAGTCCTGTATGGATTGCTTGCACTTGGGTATCCTCAAATGTGATAGTGGTCATTGTTGCTGGATTTGGCGTTGATGTTGTGGAAAGGTCACTGTCTGTGTCTGTCGCTCTATTGTCAGTATTGCGTGTCTTACCTGCCTGGTTGGCAAGGCGCAGCTCGATGTCGGTTTGCTCAAAATTCTTATCCGGTATGTCGGTGTTACTACGAGTGTTCGGCATCAACTGATAAGAGGTCACAGAGTAATCCGTTCAGTACATATGGTGGACAAATATGGAAAGGTCAGGGTTATAGCAGAAACAGGAATCGGACTGAAATGTCAGATGTAGACAGCTGGATCGGAACCGATAGTTCACTTATGTTGTAAGCTGTATGGAACTATGATGTCAGTTTAGTACATAAAGGTCAAATGTAATCCATTGTAATCCATAAAGATCGGTAGATACAGTGGGATCAGTGTGGAAAGGTCAATGGAGGTTGATAGTAAACACTTTAAAGACCACTGGAGCCACCATTTGTAACGTAGGTTCTTACTAACTGTAACTCAAAGCTGGCTAGATGGTATAAGTCTTTATTGATCTAAGACTGACTAAAACTATCAACGATTTTAGTATTGAAAACATAGGACTTATATATGAGAACAGATGGACAAGACAACGTCCAGTTACACAACGTTATTGGCGTATAGTGAATAGAAGTTATGACATTCAAACGGATGCACTTCCGTGTTGCGTAATATGCCTTTGTTGGCCAGTGCGTTATACAGCAACGCACTGTGGCTCGAACGCCAACCGGCACTTATGCATTGTGTAACAACTCTGTTGGCCAGTGAGTTGTGTAACAACTCACTGTTACTGTTATGCCAACGACCAGTACATACGTTGTGCATGTACACATGATAAATCATGTTACACGTGTTTGTTAATACTCGTAGATACTCGCATATAAATCTTTGTGGGTTGCCTAACCATAATATAAGAGGCAGGTCGCGTATACTTGTATAGAATATCCTTTTGCATAACTACGGTTTCTTCACATTTTTTTCGTAAGCGCAATTAATTGTGTTTATGACCTTTAAAATAGTTTTCTTTTTCAAATAGGGCGTTAATAGGCTCTTATGCGATGGCGCACAAATTCAGATCTTAAATTCCAGTCTACGTATCTATAAGACGTGCCCTAGTACGGAGTACGTTGATGAACCTTAACGATGTTCTGGAACCAAGTACACAAAGGTCGTCGAAGTGCATTTGCACAGATTAATTAATCTTGCGCTGTTGTACTAAGACGTGAACCGAATCGATAAATCATGTAGATTTTCACAATTTAATTTCATACATGGGCTTCTATGGAAATCGGAACCCTTGCATTCGTTTACCTAAACCCAATACACCGCACTTTGTGAAGATTGTGATTAAAACTTAATTTAATTAGAAGATACCCATGTAAGAATTGGTCAGCTGAAAAGACACATGCATTTAAGTGCAATAATACTACAAGTACTCGAAGTATGCAAAATTTTTTGATATATTAACAAGATAAACGTACACGTACGTAACAAATGCTTGTCGAAACGTGTAAACGCTTACAGCTTCCTAAACGACAACTGTCACACACTGCACATTTTAGAACTTTCACATAAACTTTGTAATCCATGTGGGCAAAACAGGGAGGTTTCCTGTTCAGTGCAAGGTGCTGATTTTCCTCCGGAAAGCGTTTGTGGAATGCTCAGTCGCACGCTCAGTCGGTTCAGAAGCATTCGTTACAGGTTCAGATATTGACATCGACGAAGTACTTAGAATACCGACTCCCACATCTGTTATTTTACGATCCAGTTCTTTATATTGATTTTCGCTCTTTGTTCTTTCTGTCGGAGAATTTGTTCTTTCTAATAAAAGCACGTAAAAATTATATATTAATGCCTTCAAGTCATACGATAACACTTTTTATACCGTCACTTTCAAACACATCATGGTTATCCCAATATATCTACAATTGTATATACAGATATGTAGGTACTTGCATTGTAAGCGTGCCGGAAACTATTTAACAAATGCTTCTTAAGTTAGTAGTTCAGCAGTTACTACTAACCTGTAATAACTTGCCACTTCTTCTTCAGTACAAAATGATAAACTAGTAAATACACTCCTCCAACTACTCCGAGTAATAAAGCTAAAATACGAAATGCTGGACGATATCCTAGATAATGGATTAGCAGACCGGCAATTAGGGGTCCAGCGCCTCCTCCTGTAACAATACAGGAACAAGTACTACACATTGTATTGTTAATTGTACATACGTTAATTATTACACTGCGAGAGTGCGCGACTACGCATTGCAAAAACTTGCGAAATCACAGAAACTGGTAAACCCAAATGGAGAGCCTACACGATTTTACGCTTGGTGATCTTGATCCTTATCCAATGGGTAATCCGTCTTCACTATGATTAATTAGCATAAAACTTCCGCCTATAGAACTACTACTTGTCTCTAGTATCTTACACCGCTGTTTCCGCTATTTTGGTAGTCGCAGTTTATTTTCAAGCACAGTTACTATTAATTACCTAATCCAAAATTCGCTGCACCAAATAGTCCGACCAACGTAGCAAGGTACTTCGGTGCGGTTTTCAGAGCGTACTGTGGAGCAAGAACGAAAACGAGAAATGTCCAAGCCGTCAGAGCTTCCGTGGGATAAATCAGCCATGGATTATACGTGAACGAATAAGCTAAAAATCGTCCAGCATAACATAGTATTCCAATCGCCAAGAGGTTTTCATGACCGACTTTCTTAATTAGCTGCGTAGAGAAAAACAATATTGGTATTCCCAGGGCATAACCAACCGTGTTCACTAAACCCAACATCCATGCCGGCGCTGAAAACTGGAAATCTCGATCATCTTCCATAAAAAGGAACATATAGCTGCAAAGTTAGAACACTCTACAGTCTATATATATACAAGTACTTATATAGCTGAAGTATGCAGGTGTACTCCCACTGTTTCATTAATTGAGTAAGAATAAACAATTAGGTTTGTAAGCTGTTGCAGAATTGTTGACCTTCCGATTGATTTATATGAAACAAATTTGCGAAAGATCTTTGTACATCCATAGTTTATATACAAATTTACCAAGAATTTAAATGCCTTTAATAACGAAACAGCTGTATATATGTGCAGATAAATCTAAATGACCCTGGTATAATAATTATGTCACAAGTATTTATTCTACATACGCTGAAATTACATATAGAAATCACATCATATTTTCAAAACGAACATAACGGATCTTAGTATACCGGTAATTATACTCGTAAATATAGCTCATAGTCATACCTAAAGCATATGCGAAGGCCGAAGCATATCCCTGCGAGTCTTTCGTAATTGTTCGAAAGTGTTTTTAAACTCTTACTTCAGAATAATTCCCCATCCACAGCCACAAAAAAACACAACGACCAGAAACGCTGTCACATTCGGATTGCGAAGAACGATCCCCATCGTCCGTAGAATCTGTGTTTGCGGCTGTTTGACCTTTATATCCATTTTACAAATCAATACCGCTGCCATTAGGTTCATCCCAGCGAACAAATAAAAGGCCGGACCGTAATCAGGGCATGCGCAATGAGTACTGGCCAGTCCAGTTAACCATCCCGACAGCGGTGGAATTACCACGGATCCCACGGAAGCAAACAGCCTCTGGATACCGAAATCGGCCCCATGCTGTTTAGAATATTCAAGCACCGCTGCATCCAGAATCGGATTGATACCGCGGAAGGCCGTCATCGACAGAAACCGAAAGGTCAAATATAGTGCCAGGGTTGTTACCCGATCACCGTAGGGAATCTGTGTGGTGATGGTATGATTTTGCAGTTCTATTTTACACGTAATCGAGCAATCGGTAACGGTCACGTTCCATGCCGGAAACTGATTATAGCAGCGGGATTTTGTGTTTTTCATCTGGAATGTGGTATTGGATAGGTCATCAATGGCGTCATTAAGAACTAGTACGTGTTCGCCGATGAGTGGTTGGCAGCGCAAATTACTAACATTTCGGGAATCGAATAAACACACGGCATCCACGGAAAGCTTGGCACAATTTGTGCTGCATTTATAGAACAGGATTTGCGGTCGTATCGAGGCGTTATTGGGGAGAAAACCTTGCGGAGCGCGTACACCGGTATAATCAAAATGTACATAGTCGTTATTGCAGGGAAGATGCATGACAAAATCCGACGACAAGGGGTGATTTCCCATGGTGATAATAGTGTGGCTGCCGTACGCCGGGACAAAAAACCACATGCATGCGTGCAGAAAGGTGCTGACCAATGTAAATGACACGAGGACGATTTTATAGTTTCCCAATCGGTCGGCCAGTGCGCCGGCTAATGTCGGCCCGATACTGGATAAAATCGGCACGAGTAGCATAATCACAGCGATTTCCGTCACGCTGATACCCAGACTCTTCATGTGAACGGTAACGAAGGGAAGAATCGCCGCACTACCTACAGATATTTTTTTTAAAAATCGATATATGTAGGTACAGTATTTCTGCATTCTGCAGAGATTTATGTTGGGTATTTAAATTTTGGAGTTTTTTTGTTAATGTTAATAGGCGCTCACCTCCGTACACCATGAATACCAGTATCTTCACCGAAAACAGCCTGGGATCCACGCGTAATCGTTCTCTGAGTGGCTTTTCCGGAGGAGGTCCGCGTACCGGCGCCGGTGGACCACTACTGTCAGCAGGAGAACTGGCTGCTTGGAGCGGGACATTTTCCTCTGGAACCCCGTTCTTTGTCATGTTTATCGCAAAGAATTTTCTAGGCAGTTATTCCCGATCCAGTAGCAGCGCTAAGAATTAAATCGTAAAAGTGTAGTAAGACCGAGCACAACTAACAACAAAATGCATGCGACATTCACGGTAGATCTAGATCCACTCTCTTCCGGTTGATTGCAAATTCGAAAAAATGCATCTGCTTGTCAGATTCGCTGCAAGTAAGAGTTTTCAAAGAGAGTAGAATTTCATATCAAACATGTTAATTGTGGTTTCTCCTACGCCATAATGCACAATATCTGTAGCATGCCTATTAATTTGTTTGTACAGTCCAATACAGTGTTGTACATGGTATACTTATATCGTGTAAATACAGGCGTGCGAACGCCTGGATAATACTTAACGTGTGTAATTGTGAGTGTGATCGATACGCTGCTGCTAATCAGTTACAGTAATTCTACGTAATTAGGAATTTGTGGTTCAGTTTTCCTTATCTATTACTTAAGCTTTGAATAAATAAGTCGGGTGTACTTCTAATACTTTGTAGTACATCAGTACGCTTCGGCCTATAACGAAAAGTAAGAGTTCCGTTGAGCATTGCATGTAACTGTTAACGTTAAGAATAAAAGTTCACACACGTGCGCGCGCATAATGCAAGTAACGCAGCCATTTCGGAAGTAATAAACCGCATTTTTCAGTATAAATTTGCGCACAGGCTTCAGAAGAATAAACGATGTATAATAATTTAATAATTTAAAAAGGACTTGCAGAAATTCAACAACAAAATGAATGTGTTAATGTACCAAAACATTTGATAGAAAGTACATAATGTACGAATACCCTCGAATGATCTCGTATGTGGATACTTCTACTGGTTACGTTTAGGCTGATTTAGCAAATTACAGCCAACAAAAAATCATCAATAACTAATTATCTTTAATTATCTTTTAAACTTTAGTTTAGTTGTCGTTTTCATTTAAAGTTACTAGGAATTCGCGAAATATTTTGTTAAATTGTGTACTGATACAGTTCAGATGTGTTTGGCTGTGTACTTCGGTGTACGAGACCGTGCTGCAATAAAATAAAAGAGAATTACAATTACATAACAAATTTGTACACCGTATTTCGGGTCAGTTAATTTCCCATGATCATTTTTTGTAAACTTTCCCTGGGATACTGTAATTACATCCATTATTTATATTTGCAGCAAATTATTTACAAAAAAATTCGTTTTGTTTCCATACTCTAGTGTTGCCGCAAGTGCTCGAAATTGCATATGAAAGAATTTCGATACCAATTCCGAGTAATCGGAATTCAAATTCAGGTATTTGCAATTCCGAGTAATCTAAATACAATTTTTTGGATTTTCAAATACAATATTCGAAATTTAAAAGGCCGTAATTTGGATTCCGATTACTCGGAATTCAAAATGTGGCAGTGTCAATTCCGAATATTCGAAATTTAAACTGCGGTAAAATAAAATCCGAATATTCAGAATTTAAAAGTGACGTTTCTGGATTTTGATTTCTTTGAAATTTAATTAGCGTTAACAGAATAGAGTAGAATCTTGAGATTTTTACAGTAGATGTTTAAGTACTTTATATGTCTAACTGAGTGCGATGTAGAAAGAAGCCGTTATAGGCACATCTCCCGCCCAGGTTTGTTAATTATTATAGCCATAGGCCACACTCCTTTCGCACCCTGTTTATTACTTAAGAAGAGATTATACCGATTTCGACCTCTTTCGACTATTCTCACTGTCACAATGCGTGCGCTTGTGCTGCATCATAACTACACATCTGACCTAACACTATGATATTTTCACTGCATACATTGAAAGGCTGAAATTGGTAAGACAGTTTTAAAATGTAAAAGTCACTGATCAAAAGCCGTTATTTTCCGGAAGCAATAACAATTCAAGCAGATTTTTGAATTTTTTTTCAAACGTAGCGAAGTGCTCCGCTAAATGACTAAAGTTCTGTGGAGCGTTTTTCCCAAAAACTCAACCATTCTTGAAAAAAACAAATTTTTTGACACCCAAAGTTACTTTCTTTTATTTTATGCAGAATATACAAACATTTTCTGCGAAAACGCTCCACAATTCTTCTTGAAAATGATTTTCCTTAAATCTGATCAAATGTCAGAATTTTCTGACATCTTTGAAAATTGTTATTGAGTTTAGAAGTCATTTTTGGAAAATTTTTCAGAACGTGGCGAAGAACCTTCTTTTGTTCTGCGCTTTCCTTTGGTCTTACCGATTCTGCGCTTGCAGTGCCGCCACACCACATTGTGTGCACACCGAAGAGTGGACTTTGGCCACTCTTTCATCTGCACTCACGGGACAGCGCCATGTCTTTCCATTGTCTAGCGCCTTTGTCATGCTCTATGCGTCCTCACTGTGTAAACATGAGCTTTGTCTGCTCCTATCACACTTGCAAGCTGGCATGGTATATATTTTAACAACCACAAGGATCTTCCAGAATGAAAGAAACGCTTCTTGAAGCAATCTTTCTTTCACTGATTTTGGCCACAGGTGGCAGTAGTGTAGAAAGATGCGCCAGCCCGCCAAATCGCTTCTGGTCGGCAACGAAAAAACTTGAATAACTTTTTTCGTTGCTACCTAATTTTACTCAACTTCCGCCTATTAATAGGTGTAACCCTTCTTATTACACTGTAGAATTTCGAAAATCTCATTTTCGATCTTGCTACCATAGTATAAATTCTCCTTAAAGGTACCAATATTAAGAATACGGTGATCTAGTGCATTATCTGACCATATCACCTACAAACTGTCATAGCACTACTGTTCAATACATTGTCATTGCTATAATATCAATTTCGCAGTTGTTATGCACTTATGACCATGAAGCCTAATAACCAATTTTAAGCGCAAAAAAGCGACCAAACTTCTAAAAGCGGCAGTAAGAAATTAAGAACATAGATGGAAAAAAAAAAGAAGGGAAGGTAATAATCTGACTTTGAAGGAAGACGTGTATGCTTCCGTCCCGGCAATCAGCTAAATGAAACATGCTAGATCCGGTATGTAAAAACAAAACTTTCCAACAATATCCTCAACAGTCAACATTGCTAAAACTTTCAGAAAATTAATGTAACTTTCGAAATCCGCTATAATTATACTGACTACAGACTACAGTCACGTCTAAAGTATGTGAAGCTCCCGCATTCGTTTCCGGTTGGTACCACCGACCGGCACTGCTGATGAAGTCTCCTGCTCATTACCTGCTGATGAAGTCTGGGCCCAGATTTATTTTATTAAAACTGCACCAACTTGACTGCCGCAGGGCTGTATATACCCCGGGTATATACAGCCCTGGGCAGTCAAGTTGGTGCAATTTAATAAGATAACTTACGTAAAGTAAATCACAAATACAGTATTTCCATACACGGTTTTGCTTTTATTTTTACCCTTTTTTAGTGTAACTATTTCTCAGAAATCCAGCTCTATTATTACGAAAATCTTTTCGCATTTCTGTAAAGAGCTAAGGGGCAATTAGATGGGTGCGCTAATTGTCATTTCTAGGAGACTTATAAGTGCATATTCCATAAATTCACCAAAAAATATTTTTTTGCAGAACCGTTAATGACCAAGAAGGCGTCTGTTACAAGTAAGCAGACTAAGCAGATCAGTGGTAGAGATCAGTTGCAGTCGTAGCTTGACCAAGTTTACTGCATTAGCGCTACACAACAACAAAACAACCAAAAAACGCAATGGGGGGCAGGTTTATCGCATAACCATACTGGCATCCGCAGATGCCGGATGTACAAGCACATCATGGTCAACACAAACAGGCCGAAGGTCATCCTCCTCAGACAAACAACAACACACAAAATCAAAACAGGTCAGAGGTGTGGCGGGTTTGAAGAAAATAACGCAGCAGTGAATTTCATTCTAGTGCCCACTGACTGCGTCCGCATCGATTATACATGTATATGCGCCGATCGAACGCGGATTCAGTACACAGCACAGTTAGTGGTCAGCCGTACATTGCGAGGGGCCAGCTTCGCGCTCTGCAACAAACAGATTCCATTGGATTCGTCCACATCTCCCATAGACATGTAAGTATGTCAAGCAACTTTGATGGAAGAAGGGAGTTGTTTAAAGCACTAATTGCCCTGTCTTGCTTTAGGCAAGATGTGAGTGATGAGATGGAAGAGCAAAAAGGGCCATTACTTAGCCGCGATACCACGTTGCCGTGTCTCAAATTTAAAATATTTTTAAAAAAGTATCGAATGAACATGACTATGTCTTAATAAGCAACGCGACATTCGCGAAAAATAATTAAAATAAAATTCTATCTCTCATTTCTTGACCTTCATTTTTCGCATAGAAGCACAATTATAAAGGTGCTTCAGACCAAGAACTCACGCGCGAAAATGGAACAGGTGTATTTTTATATTGTCTAAGACAACCTATATAAGACTAAGACTATACCAGGGCGCGCGTAGATTCTAATGGTGCTTTTTTTTAAAACGAATTTTGGCTTTATCTAGTCAGCCTTCGTTTTGCCTAGCAACCGAGCAAGTAAATCTAAAATTCTTCGGAGAAAATTGACCAGAAGTGCCGTTTTTACAACGGTCGTTCTTCATGCAAGCGTGAACAGATGAAAGTACACATACAGAGCCGGCAAATTTAAATTTCCTGGCGCCGTTTGAAAAGGTCCAAGATCCAGACGACATCGCTGATAGCCGTAATAGATTCGTAAGCGCCCCATGCTGAATGACCATTGTCCAACGCAGCGAATGCACATAACACAGTACCCAAAGAAAAGTGTCTAAAGAAAAGCTTGCCAAATCGTTACGCGTCGTCACTGTAAGGCTTTGTCCCGAATTCAAAGCGAATCTCGTTGCGATACAGCAACTCCACCTCGCGAGGTGGCTTCGCCCGTATCTGTAGGCGTGGCCCCTGCATACAGCCACCTCGTGTGGTTCAGCAACCGTACCATAGTGAGATTCGCTTCGAATTCGGGACAAGGCCTAATTGTCGCACGTACGCAGCCGTAGACTGCGCTAACTGTGAGTTCTGAGTCAACATCCCAGGATTTTTACATATTTGCGACGGTAAAAGCTGGAATAGGGGTAATTTCAAATGAAAACCTACCTTTCGTTGTTATTTTTGCTATCCAAAGTTTATTATGCCCCGAACTGATAAATGCATATCACTGTTCAATGACCATGCCCTAGAACTTTCTGGGCGCTAGAATTTTAAAACTTTTACTGTCATTTAAATAACAAAGTTAATTCGATCATAAATATTCAGTGTTACTATTTAATGTATCGCAGTACAACTACCAGTTCCGTAGTATGTACTGTATGTAGTTTGATAGGGCATTAAAAATGAAATTTTAAATAAATTTTTTTGAGAAACCAATTATTTCAAACTTATATGAATATGCATTGCAATTCCGAATACTCGGAATTTGAATGTCGGAAATTAGATTTCGAATACTCGAAATTACAACAGCGTCCTTTTAAATTGCGATTACTTGGAATTGGAATGCCAGCAATTGCAATTCCGATTACTCGGAATTCAAACGGTAGTGTATTTAAATTTCGAATACTCGAAATTCACTTTAGATTGGAGCACTTCCGGCAACATTACCATACTCCCACCGGTTGTTCGTTGTTAATGGAAATCTGCCCAATGGATCACCCAACCCGGCACTGAAATGCTGATTATGCAAGTTAGCAAGTACTCACAAGTCACAACTACACTGATTGCGTAGTCAGCCGCAATGGCATTATTTTGGTTTGTGTCACTCTTTGTTGTCCGTTTTCAGCCAAAACCTGGAACACAAATTGTGCACTGTGGAGATCGCAGTAGTTCGAATCTTTGTTTTTATTTTTTGGAGCACATACGCTGGATACGTGCCTGTGATGCTTTTTTTGGTGAATTTGGCTATGACGCGTTAGCACACCGCAGATCGCAATTCACAACTGGAGATTGTGTTATGCTGCATTTATGGAGTGCGTATCCGTAAGACGAATCAAGAAGAAGTTTTGATTTACCGCCAACGTAGATGGAGGTTGACACCGAAGATCCCCGGCCCCCTCGCCGCGGAATTCTCCGAAGTATCTCCATTAAAAATTTTATGTAAGTCGAGAGATAAACAGAGCGCTGGGATTGCTATAACAGCCTTGAGAGGAATGCAAGGGTTTGCTGGAATTTGCAGGACATATGGCGCGGATGGCGAAGGCAAGCCGTTCGTCATCGAACTGCAGCCGAACATCAACATTCTCTCGGGTCCCAACGGAGTCGGCAAGAGCTCCATCGTGTCGGCCATCATGGTGTGCTGTGGAGCAACGTGCGGTTTTATTGGGCGCACCGGTGGAAGGAGCCTCGGCGAACTTGTCAAACGCGGCGCGGATCGCGCGGAAATCGAGATCACTCTGTACGTTCTTGGCTGTGCGTGGTATTATTTGTATGATATTATTTTTTATGAAGTGCTATTAATTTTTTTGTTTTGTCACTTTTGTGTTAGTTTTGAGCTGACAAGGTGCCCGTATAACATGGCAGCTTGCATTTTAAGACTTGTAAAATAATTTAGTTTTTTTTTTAAAAATTAGCTGTTAAAACTTTGAATATTTTTTTGGATGGCGTTATATTTTATGATCGTAAATTCTAAGTGCCGGATTTCATTGTGTGTGTTTTCAGTTATGATCCATTAGGAAAAAACGAACAAATCCGCTTCAAGCGGAGATTATTCTCTGCCAAAGCGCACCAGCACCTGTATTATGTGAACGGTGATCTGTCGTCGGCGGCTGATTATTATCGTCGCCTGCACGATTTCCGCATTAAAGGCAACAATCTCACACAATTCCTGCCGCAAGAACAAGTCTGTGAATTTTCCAAATTATCCCCATCGGAACTGCTCAAACAGACCGAAGAAGCGGTAAGAGTTTAACAAACACAGGAATTCACAGCAGAGCGGTTAAAAGAATGACACATTTTCGAAGTATGCATTAGCGTAATGACATCATTGACATGTATTTTTATGCTTATATTTTTATTAGTAATACTTGATTGTTTCCTGGCATTTTGTTCTCTAGCTCGGTGCGGACGTGGAAGAGCTACACGACGAACTGGAATGGCATCGAGCGAGCTGGAACAAAATGGAAGAAGACATCAAAGACCTGGGCGTTGCTGTGGAGCAGCGAATGGAACAGGAAGGCGAGTTGGAGAAGGAGAAGAAGAAACACCAGGAACGGGCTGGCAAAGCGGAGAATTTACTGGCAATACGGGCCAAAATGCTGGCTACGGTATGACCGACAAATCTGAGTCGTCTGCATTCTGTGGTGTCATATTATGTATATCTGTTATTAATTTCATATGTTAAATCAAATACTGAAATGTAGACATAACGCATATGCCACAGGAAATAACTTTCGAACTTTGCTGTCGGTTTTTTATTTTCTTGACTGCTTGCGGTTAGCAATGTTGAGATTTATGTGTGTACTGTTAGTCTGTTTTGTAGGAATTGCAGTTGTTGAAATCCGCTCATACACAAATGCAGGAGGATGCGGAGCGTCGCGAGAAGACGAAGAAGGATAACATTGCGGCAGCAACCCAGGTTGTTCGAGGTGTATACACGGAATCCATACAGCCAGCGCCTGTATCAACACCGAGACCGGGCAGTATTCATCGTTTACTCTCCACGGTCAGCAATGCGCAGAGTGCGGATGGAAAAAAAGCAGAAGAGGTTTGCATTTGCACTGAGTGTTTTGGGAATCCTTTATACAGTTTCATGCATGCATAATTAAAAGAGTAAGATAAATAGGTACAGTAATATGGTATGTACTGTATTATAGGTACCATAATTATGCATTACATCGTGCGACAAAATCTGGCAGATTTTGAAACTAATTAAGTATTACCGGCATTAGCACCTTAAAATATTTACGATGTAGCGTGGTAGAACTGCTCAAGTTGTAAGACATTCGCGTAATTGTGAAGTTTTTTCAAGTTACCGTTAATTCTATCTTCGTCACTTTCCACAGGATGCGAATGTGCGTATTTAATTACAGTGAAGTATTTATCTGTAGAGTTCGAAAATTCGGGACGACCTGGCTATAGCGATGCAAGATCCGGACGAAGTCAACTACCGGATGCAACTGCAAACCTTAAACGACGAAATCACAGAATTGGAAGAATGGATTGACAAAGAAGGGTCGGTTGCGGCGTTACAGGTACTGTACCAGCGATGCAGTATGCAGATGAATTCTGCTGTAGTTGTTTAAAAAAACGGTTTTTCTTCGGTTTTGCAGAACAGGCAGAGCGATTTTGAAGATCGTGTCGACAAGATTAACAAAGATATTGCGGGTAAACAGCATTAATGCTCATTTCGACCTTTTCGAATACTATACGTAGACTACGTACAAAGTTCACAGTATTGCGATCAAATATATGTTGGTTTTGTTTTTGTACCGGTGATTCTTACAATAAATCGTCGTGGTTGCAGCTGTCCAAGCAGCTAGCGGAACGATTAGGGCTTACTATCTCGATTCCCGTAAGCGTTTGGTTAATTTGATCGAAAAAGGCTTTCTTCACAACGATGTACTAACCGCGTGGAAGTGGTTGAATGAAAACTATCCAAAGAAAGTTATCGGGCCTCTTTTCTTTTACGTAAGTACATGCGTGGGATTTTACCGGTGTATTTTCCAGACCGTCTTCATGCTTCACCATATAGCCACTACTGTTGATGTTTTTCAGATTTGGCCGAAAACTAATGGCTATCTTGCGCAACTGGAAACCGCCTTTGGCAAGGTTCTGTCGCATTTTATCTGCTTGGACAAGGAGACACTGCTTGAAGTGTTCGATGAACTGAAAGTGAAAAAAGATTTGAAGCATGTATCCCTCATTGGTCCTGTCAGGACGCCGGAAACTCCGCAAAAAGAGATCGTCGACGAACACAAAGTGTTGGTAGCCTTTTCAACGCTTTTCAGAACGTTAAAGTCATCTGACGCCTCTGCTCTGTACTTGTGAAATATAAATTCAGTCTTCGAACACAGAAGTTTTTGAAATCGTGATTTCAGTTGTTTTGCATCGGTAGTGAACGTTGCCCTTTGGTTTCCATAGAATGATGGGCCGTCTGGGATTCACGAAAGTGCTATCGGATTTGTTTGATACCATTCCGCCCGTTAAACAGTTTCTGCAGTCCTATGCCAAGATCGGCACCACTCTGACTGGACTGGGTTTGGATGACCGGCAGGCGATTAATCTCTTTCGGTTCTGGGGATTTCCATCTGACACCATGACCGCACTGGAAGGTGTTAAGTTCCGGTGCCTCACCAAAGACTATCAGGTACCGTCTGCTGCAATTCCAGTCGTTTTACTGCCGGTGAATTAGCACGTTTTTTTATACATAAGTGGTAGTATCAACTGTTAAGTCCGTACTTTGTCTTAAGTCATAGGTGTGTTGAATTTACTTTAAAAAGAGCAAATCGGAGTTGCAGCACTTACGGATTGGTAACCAGGTCATGGCTGGTGTTTTGCACATTTTTGTTTTTTACAAACACTACAACAAGTTTGTACAATACAAGCGGTATAATGACTTTGTCTACAGTTGTGATTTGGCATAATGTTATATCTATATGAAATATTGAAATATTTACAGTTTGAAGATAAGGGTCCTAATGATTTGGAAACAGTTTTCGCCACTCCAGTGGTGCAGCCTCGATTACTCGAATACGAATCCTCGAAAGCATACAGAGCCAACGAAAGGCAGCGTGACGAGGCTCAGGAAAAGATTCGACAAAAGAAAGTTGAAAATGATATTCAAGGTGCTGATACCGGTGATGCTGTTGCGGATGCTTTGAATGCTATTCTGAAAGAAGCAGAGGAGAATCTGGCCGATGCAACGGATAAAATTCCCCTAGCGGAGCAGTATACGAAACAGCTGGAAGAAAAAAGAAAAGAGTATGATTAATTTTAGCTGTGTATAAGTTCTTGCGTGGATGATGAAGAATTATGGAGAGCGTACCAACGGGTTGCTGTTTTCAGGCTTGCGGAATTCTCACAGCGTGAAAAGAAACCCCACAGTACTGTGGTTAAATCCTACTGCAAACGACTGCGTGATCTTAACGCGGAACGATTAAAGCTTTTATGTGGTGATTCCAACCATTCGTGTCTGCAGGTTAGTATTTTTTCGTTTTCCAAAAAGTGATATGAAATCTTTATTTTTGTATATTTGCATAAATGTATGCGTATATTTGCATGAATATATTTGTATATTCTGTATGTACTGTATATCCTCGGTGTATTTCTGCGCTAATGGCTTTTGTCTACCGTAATGTTTTCAGCGTTTCCAACCTTTTTTGTAGAATATTTCCACAACGGTATCGACAGCCTTCGATGACTGCCTGTTATTAATTAGCCAGTTGATTACTGCAGGCAGCTGTTGCAGATATGTGCAGAATTCCGCAAAACAGAAAGCAACACTTAAAGTAAGAAATTTCAGACGCATGAAGCCGATGTTTGATGTGGTCAGGTTTGCTTTGTGGTACTCTGTATGACGGTATGACCGTATGAGTACGTCCTTTTTAGGAACTTATATCAAATGGAACGCTCGAAATGAATGCGATGCAGGAAAAAGTGAATGGTCGTGAGAAGAAGCTGCGGATGTTTATTCAGACAGCTTTTCTGAACCGAAAAAAGTCTGCTGCAGATGTAGAAACCGTAAGCCGCTCATACATAGTAGCCTGGAACTTTCTTTTCATTTCCGAAGTATTCTGACAGATGATTGACCGATTGCAAGGCAAGAAAACTGCAGAAGATTTACACAGGCTGGCTGTCACCGCATGGAATGATTATAACAGTTGTGAAATGCCGGATTACGAGGTACGTAGAAAAATCCGTAAATCCTTTAACGATGGCGATCGTTTATACGTGAAAATCGGTTAACGCAATTATTGTTTTACATTTCAGACCATAAACAGGCTGCAGAAGCGAGTTACCGAATGTAATCAGATGAAGAAAGACCAAAGCGAAATGCAGTTCAGTCTGCGGAAATCTCAGGTGTCCTCCACTTTTCTTCGCCAGCAGTGGATCAATAAACTGCAGGGCGATTTGGCCATCATGAACGAACGTCTCCGGCTGATGTTTCGCAGGATAGGTTTCGATGGCCGAGTGGAGCTGTCCATTCCGGCGCAGGAGAACCGCTTCGACGAGTACGGGATTGATCTGTATGTCAGTCGGGAAGAAGGTCGGGAGATGGCGCGTTTGACACGGCACCACCAGAGCGGCGGGGAACGCGTGGTGGCGACGGCGGTGTATCTGATGGCGCTGCAGGGCTGCTCGGATGTCCCATTTCGCATTGTTGACGAAATCAACCAGGTGTTTACCCAATGCATGCACCCAGTATTGCATGATGTAATATTTCGTTACTTTTTTTGCTGTTTTGTTAATTCAAACACAGATTTGCATTGATCTATGTATCTGCTGGCCTGGTTGGTTTTCATTGACGGCTTATTTTAATTTTCATCCTGTTGCAATTGTTTTGCAATTTATTTTTAAGAATTTTGTTTTTACAGGGCATGGACCGAATCAACGAGCAAAAAGTCTTTCAGTTGTTGCTGGAAACGGCTAGAAAGTACGATGCGCAGTATATTTCCGTGAGCCCGAAGGTAAAGTTCAGAAATCTGGATTTGTGAATGCGGTTTCTCGTTTTGCCATCGATCAATGTAAGGGTGTTTTTATAGATGGTGCCGGACTATACCGGCGGAAATGAGCAAATAAACTTTTGTTTTCCCATGAAAGCTTTGATGTCGGTGGTCGTGGATGGTGCGACGACGCGGTATCCGGCATCGGCTTTTACCACTGCCAATGTCATTTCAGCATACGCGTACGACGATGAGAGTGACGAACTTGAAAGCGATGACGGCGACGTCGGCAATATTGGAAAGACCATGAATTTAGGCTGAGAAAGCCTGTAATGATTTCTCGATAGAGGGAATTGTGCCTTAAACAAAATGCTGCTCAAATTTGTACGAGCTTGTTGTTGTCTTTAAATCTCTGTTGTGTAGTTTGTTGTGTTATGGTTATGCATTTCCGTTCAGTTGACTGACATTTTGGAATAGGAAGAGTACTTGATGGATAATAATTAAACGTACTTGATGGATTAATAACTGTTGGCATTGTTGACAGTAGTAATTGTTATTTGTTGGCATTAATATTTTAATCGTGAATCGTGATATTTTACACCTGATCACGTCAATGTTATGCGCACAATCTGCAGTAGGTCACAAAGAATGGAATAAAATAGTAAATGCAGATTTATCCGCAGCCTGCGATCAAGTTTACCTTGCGTATATACAAATTTCGACTTCACAAAACTACTAAATTCTGCAGCATAGTTGACACTGAACGGTTTCTGAATGACCGGAAATTGTGCAGGTCATTTTATAAATGTCTTCCTCAAATTTCCCGTCTGGGGAAACATACTGTACAGTCTGTACTGTACCTAACTACACTTTGTGCCCGTGTAAGTTCTCGCACCATGGGGAGGCAGCAACAAACATGACAGTGAACCAGCAAAATGTTTTTGCCCGGTTTGCTATAAAGCATTTGTATGTTGTATGTATTTGTGACTGTGTGTAGATTTTTACCTGCTGTCAGCTACTGTATGCTATTCGGAGTTTGGAAATTGGACGAGCAAAATTTTCAGAACTGTTGCGACGAGTAAAACCCTATTTGTTCGATAACTTAATAGATTTTGCGTTGTTTTTTATATTGTTAAGTAGTATGCTGAATTTTGGTGCTCTGTGATAATCGGTCTAGCAAGAACTAGTAAATGAAGAATACGGACTGCGAACCTATAGTGGATTGCATTTCTCCGTCTTTGGGATTGTCCGCAATTTCGCAATTCTTTGGCGCATTTTCATACGGGAATCCTACCACTCCTGATTTGCTATGTTGAGTTATCATTATTTACTGCCCAGTCTCCTGCGAACGGCATCTTCACCGTTCCGATGCTGCATGCGATGCGTGGCCAGCATCACGCAGCCTGAAGTCACTCCTTCCGAATCCAGTCTGCCGAATGGCTCTTCCGAGGATTCCGTCAAAGACCTTCCGCAGTCCGAGCCTGCTAGTGTTAGGAGCAATTTCCGTGCCATGCAGCAGTTGCGACATGATCAGGCGCACGAAAGCCTTCTCGTCCAAGCTCCCAGCGTTGAGTCTGCATTTGTCGTAGAAAAAGAGTGCCTGAAATTCGGAACTGTGCAGTCTATGTTTCACTATCGCCAAAACGAAAAGGCAAGTAGATAAATGGTTATCGAACACGATTCCTGTCAGAGTTTGTCGTGAGTGCCTTGTCTCTCCAGTAAGTCATTCTCGAATGTTGTTCCTATTTCGCCGTGTTAAAATACAAAATTAATAAAAATAAAACGTTTATTTGAATTAATAAATCATTTCTGTGTTTTTTAACTCATAACTGCAGCATTTTTTAATACAGAATAAGGTACAGTCTTTAATTTAATTTTAATTTTTCAAAATGCAGTTGAGAGTCAAATTTTTTTGTATTTTTGAAAAAAGTTATGTACAGTTTAGTTCTGTTGTATTTGTATGCGTACTAGGTTTGATTTATTGCTGTGAATTTACCCGCTACTTTGCGGCATCCCCGAGGCTGGTGGTTAGTTTCTTGTTTTCTAATTAAAAACTCCGGATGTAAATATTCTGTTGTTGTCGCGGATCGGAAACGGTGTGGGTTCTTTAGGATTACTTTTTGATCCATATGAACAGCAAATCGGCCGTCCGCAGTATGTTGGACGCTTGCGTGCATCCGTCGCGAGACGGTATTGTTCCGGTTCGTTCGCGGTTGTTGGAGGCCTCGACTTTACAAAGACGGAGCAGCGCAGCAACAATAAGTCCTTTAATACCGGAACAGTCGATCACTGCAATGCAGCTGGACAAAGATTTGCTGCAGCAAAACGGGGTAGGATTTACTGGTGCATTGTGAAGGCTTTTTGCATGTGCATATGCATATACTGTATTTGTTTTAACGGATACTTTTATTTGATTCTTACTTTACAAATGACTGCGTACAGTCTATGCTAATCTGAATTTTTTCTCCTTACAGGTGTCTGCTCAAATGCAGTATTTGTACAAGTCGTGTAAAATACCGGAATTAGGAACACGGCTGCGGTATTTTATCTCCTCACAAATTGAGGAGGCTGTCTCCGGTTTGTTCCCGCACTGCCGTGTGTATTTGTTCGGATCGTCTGTCAGCGGCTTTGGCCAGCATCATTCTGACGTCGATATGATTCTGGATTTTGACCAAGTGTTCACAGAAAAAGTAGGTCGGATAAAATCGTCCTTCGTAGTACAAATATCCTTAGTAATAACAAGAAATATTGCCAGAATAATTATTGTCTGTTTGTCCATATAGAGACCGGGAACGGCCAATTTCAGGTTTGTCTCCAAACCGTCAGCCGGCAATGATCGCGTGCAGTGCCAGCGAAGCTTGGAATTATTAGCGGATAATCTGCAGTATCTCCTACCCGGCTATACCCAGATTCAGCGGATTCTCCTGGCCCGTGTGCCCATTGTGAAATTCCTCCATGAACCAAGTGGAGTGCGCTGTGATTTATCCACTACGAATATGTGGGTTGCTTGTTTTTTCAATTTCTAAATAACCGCTTTAAGCGGATCCGCAATTGCAAGCAGTATCGGCAGTGTTTTTTTTATAAGAATTGCTCTTTGTTTGGCAGGTCCGGCTTAGTTATGTCCAATTATTTGTACACTCTGGGAGAAATAGACGAACGGCTGCGTGCTCTGGTTGTAACGATACGCAGGTGGGCCAATGCCAATCGGTTGACGAACGCTCATCCCGGCCGCTGGATTACCAATTTTACGTTGACCATTTTGGTCGTATTCTTCATGCAGCATAAAAAGCTGTTGCCGCCGCTTTCGCAGCTGCCATCCACACCTCTCATCAACCGCCGGTCATTGGATGGGCCGAACGATGATCTTGGACAATTACTAGGTATACTTCCTTTTCGTGATGATTTCCATCAGATGATTCAGATTACTGTCTTTAATTTATCAGATCAGGCTTCAGAATTGATCGGATTAGTCTTTAATTTCCCGGTATTTTGTCTATCATACGGCTTTGCTTTAAATGAAATATTTTACTGTAATCTCAGTGATTCTGTGAAAGTTGGTGTTTAAGGCATTTTATTAAACTTAAGTCATGCTTGCACAGAACATTTCCATTTTCTTGGACTCGTACTAGGTACATAATATGAATTTCATTTTATAAAAATAATCATGTAAACCGTAAATTGACTGAATTTGCATATTCGTATTTTAGCGGAGTTCTTCTCTTTCTACGCCTCCTTTAACTACAAATCTCACGCCATATCAGTGATCGACGGGACAATATATCCGAAACCGGATTTCGCCTCGCTGTACATAGAGAATCCTTTGGAAACCGAATTGAATATCGCCCGTAATCTTAGTGCCGAGGAATTGGACCGGGTGGTGAATTCCATGCGGACCGCCACGTGGATTCTCGAAGGTGCCGGGAAAGATCCTCTGTTGCCGGGAATAGTGCGCCTTTTCCAAGAAATCAACGAAAAAGATGTACCGCGGCCGAAGAAAATGGGTGTCAGTGTCGATGAACTTTTTCGGAAATCCGGTGCCGCTCACAAATATCAGCCCGATGAGTTTGCTGTGGATAATACTGTGAAAAATTTCTCATTGAAGAGTAATATAAATACGACAACGCCACAAGAAAAACATGCATTAAGAAATTCGAGGCAGAAGTTTATAAGGGAGAAGCAAAAGCCTTTGGGAACTCGTTGGTGATTTTGATTTATTCTACGTATGTAAGTATTGTTTTTGCTGACTACTTTGTTAAATCACTTAAATGTATCAATGACAGTCTGCTGCGCGGAATATTTGAGGATGGCAAGGTTGATATTGCGACGAAAAAAATGATCGCATTAAGTCGAAGGGCATAAGAGTACATTGTTGCATTCTGAATGCTTGATTTTTTTCCTTTGCTGAATTTTTACCATAAAGTGCAGTACTCGTACTGTTTTTTATGACAGACTGATGGTATACTTTGCATAAGTTATAACAGTTTGCATAAGTTTGGGGATTCGTTAGCTTTTCAAATTTTGTATGAACGAACCACTTCTAGCAGTACAAATTTTACAGAACCATGATCAACCATCACAAGAAATTTATGTAAACTGCTAACTTTTTTGCATGAAAACGGACAATTCCAACGTGAATAACACATTAACCAAGACGACCCAGCAAAAGCTGTACAAGTCAATTCACACTAAGCATACGGGCGTACATAGTTACCTTATCGGCACACATTAATGTACAAAAAAGCGGAAAAAGTAAAAGAAATACAAAATAAAATTTAAATCAAAAATACTTGCTCATCCGTGACCAAGATAACGCCCTCGTCGGTCATTTTCCCAAAACCGGCTTCCATTTCCGCGTGGGTGTAGAGCATTCCCTGCGCCTCAGCCTTTTCCGCCACATGCTGCGATAACTGATTCTGGGGAAGCGATCCTTGTCGTGTCTCCTGGAAGTGTTTTCCCACCAGTTCTTTGAACATCTTGTATTTATCAGCGGCAATGGTGGGTGGAGCAGGAGCAGCGGCCTGCACTGTGTCGGCCCGTCCAGGCACCACCTGACCGCGTCCCACCGTGGCGCGTTTGGGAGTGGGTTCACTGCTTCCGAAACGGTAGGGATCGTCGGGATCCAACGCCTGACCATTCGCTGGCACTTCAGCTTCGTCAACATCCATGGCCGCGCCGTTGCCGTTTGCGGCGTGGTCATCTTCTTCAATTGTCTGAAATTTTCGAGAGTTACAATCACATCTTTACGCCTTTAATGCAGATTAATTTCCATAAAAACCGTTGTTGCGCGACATGAATTATTAGGTATTAAAAAGCATTCTGTGTACATCTGCGCTGATTAAATCTTTACCCTCTTCTTCTTTCGCTTTTCCACCTTCTTGAACAACGCAAACTGGACCATATCGCAAGCAGCTTGGGCATCAGCTTGCTCGACAGTGCGCTGCAGCCGACTTTTGGCGTGTGCCGTTGCCAAACGAATCATGGTTTCCAGAGCGCGGGCTGTTACCGGTTGAGTACGAGCAACATCAGCGCCAACCTAAAGCGACAAATTAAAAAGTCAAATACCAAATCGTTAATTTATCAAAAATGCTAGTAACGAAACTTGAAACTTTGTAAAATAATACAAGTATACACCACAATTTTGATCAACGCTTGATTTTCGTTTCTTCGCATTCACGTCGATCATAAAATACTTTATTATCCTCGTATTTGTACCTGATCTTGAGAGCGAAGTTTTGCGTATTCCTCGGCAATAAGTGTGCAGGCATCTTGCGTCAGTTTAGGCGTGCAGTTCTTGGCAATGCTGATATACTTCCGCAAGAACTGCTTCGACAACACTTTGTCGTACTGATTACGGCGCGGACCATGGAGTATAGAATCGTATTTTTCGTAGATCTGCCCTGAACGCCGCTGATCAGAATCATCTGTGTCGACCATATTAGTGGACAGCCAATCGACACCCATGTTCAACCGCGTCGGCTCTCCATCCAACTCTCCCGCGGCGCGGTAGCGGTGCATCCGGACAACGTGGTCAGCCAAAATCAGATCCTGCTCCTGATCCGCTTTGTCCGTCATGACAAAAATTAAATCGAATCGAGAAAGCAAGGAATCCTGCATTCCAATGTTGTCCATAGGGGACTTGTACGGATCATACTATTAAACACAGAAAAACAAACGGGGTATGCAAAATGTTAGTTTCATGAGGGAGTAAAGATTCAATGACCAGTTGTCCCACTTACACGACCGTATACAGGGTTAGCAGCCGCCAGTACAGAACAGCGGGCGTTGAGCTTTGCATGAATCCCAGCTTTCGAGATGGTGACACGCCCTGAAACAATAGTAATAATCAGATCATCTCGGTCAAAGCAAATTCTGAATTTGTGGTATGTTCCGCCTACACAAAGTTAATCGCTTCTTAAAAGGTGGTACGGTGCAAGCTATACTTGTACTGATTAGGCGCTCTGTACATCCTTAATCTTTAAAATTATAAAAAAAGATGTACGATGAATGGCCGAAGGATATACCGATCACAACTGAGCTCGATAATGATTCGCTAATGTAAATCATACAAATACGAAGTCGGTACAAAAAAAAGTTTAGAAAAATCCAGCTATAAAAACCCTCCGACGCAGACTAGCCATTCTCACACTAGCGACAACCTCGTTAAGTTTTATCCGACTTAAGTGGTAAACCTCACGGCTGCACTTAGTTTTTTATTCTTTATTTTATTCGATATCGGACAAGAAATGGCCTCGATCGTGTCGCATTATTGGATTTGCGTCTGCAATGTTCCGAACGGAAAAGACCTTTCCTTCCTTCAAGAGATTTTGAAGGCGAAGGGCAACACTGGTGGAACGGACTGGAAGGAGAGCTTCGTCTGGGTGGACACCACCAACACCCGGAAAGCTCTACTGTTTGTCGATGGGCCAACCGCGCGGAATCTGAAAGATATCGGCCGGCTATTCCTGTTGGGATCGGATATGGAGTTCCGTGACGCCAACGATTTCGACTTCCCGGAAGATCGAAAGAAAGATTTTTATTATAAAACGTAAGCGCACCGAAAGTGATTGTCACCTTTTTCATACCTTTAAATTTTAATATACAGTTCATTTCCTAATTTTTGGTTCAAACTTAATGTGTTGAGTGTGGTTGTATGCCCACTGTGCTTGCTGTACTATCGCTTGGTGTGAATCTGCATGGATTAAAAAATTCTCATTCTCATTCCCGAAGCATTCTTATTCTTTGTAAGGCTGTTTATAAGCCACATCGTTGTATGCACAGTTTGATGCCGAATAGCGTGTGTTACTGCCGTACGGTCAAATAAATCTAGTAAACCACGTACTGTACCTTGCTCCATAACTTCATGTATGGCTGTACGGTCTTCTTCCGCCATTTTATCGAACTCATCGATGCACACGACACCTCGATCCGCTAGAACCATTGCACCAGCTTCTAAACGTCGGTCGCCTGTTTCATCCGTCGTCACGGCAGCGGTCAGACCAACGCCCGTACTTCCTCGCCCAGTTGTAGCGATAGCCACATTGGCAATTTGTAAAACAAAGCGCAGCATTTGGGATTTCGCTACCGAAGGATCGCCAATTAGTAGTATGTTAACATCGCCACGCAAACGCGTACCATTGGCTAAAACCTGCAAGCAATTTTAAGCAACCGTAACAAAATAAATGATTTCGTAATTTCTAAATCAACAAGCAAACGTATGCTCTAAGAATCCAAGTCTGCAATTAAGATTCAATTTACGAATAATAAAGCCTTCGTAAGCCTTTCAAGGAAATTTCACAGTAATTATATGCGTTCGTTACAAAAGAAAATTAAAGGATATTAAACCGTACCTTTTCTTGTCCACCCAACAATAAACACAAAATCGCTTGCTTCACGTAATCATTGCCGTAAATCGACGGGGCCACAGATCGTGCTAGCACCTCGAAAGCGTCCGGTTGTTGAGCAAATTTACGAATACGGTGAGAATCGGCTTGCGTAAAGATCGGCGCGTTTTCCTTATGCTGCTCCACGACAAAATTAGCGATAATAACAGTCCGGAAATTCCCAGCAAAATATCCTTGACGCTGATTGTGAATAACGCGATAAGTTCCCACCACCAAAACACGATCTCCCGGCTTGCATAAATCAACCAAATCGTCCTCCACCACAACTTCCACAGATCTTGGGAGCTGACCTGAAATAATGCCACATTTTTAAAAGATGGAGGCATTGCACATATTCATAAAGACGAAAACTTGGACACAAGCATTCTGTTTTATTCGATTTAAACAACCAACTGCAAGAAAAATTAAATTCTAAAAATAATTCAGATAAGAACTGTAGTAAATTTAGTAATACGTACAGAAAGGTACAGAAGAACGCTTAAATCTTGAAAATCGCAAGCAGCATGTAAATTTTTTAATAAATGCATACGCGTATTTTACGTATAGATACTATATACTATACTTCAGTACCGATACACATATCAACTGATGTTGCACAATTTCTGTTTTTCACGGTACTGAATTCTTTTTCTAGAATTCAGATTCGACAACAAATTTCGCATTTTTAAATTGTTTTTAGCGATTCAAATTTTTGAAATATCGCGATGCCAAACTGTCTCAGTCGATCCTTTTCGAATTCCAAAATGCGTGAATTTCTAAGCATTAGCACGATTTCTTCTACTGAGAATTACCTGGAGGTGCCTTCTCCGGTAGCTCTTGAATGGTGAACATCTGATGATCTTTAAACACACACAGCCCATACTCGGTCTCCAGCGGGTTGCCTTCGTCGTCCTTGGTGGGATAGGCCATGCGACTGGTGGCATCCCCGCCGCTCATCAGGTCTGTGTAGCGTCGCTCGATGGTCTTCCCAGTTTTCGGTGCGTAGTGCACACTGCGAACAATCTTGGGCCGCACAATGGTGCACTTGGTGACGATGCCTTCCACGCAGACAATTCCACCCAGCAATTTGGCCTGCAGTGTGCGCGGTGAAACGTGTCGCGCCCCGAAACTGTAAAGAATTGAGAAAAACATGGATTTTCTCGCTATCCTGTAATCTTTCTAATAAAACGAAATTTTTGCAATTTGTGATACTGCCGTAAAAATGTAGAACTTCTCGCGATCTTTATGAAATTATTTTAGGAAATATTCGCAATACGTGATGATGCTACCTATGACAATTTACCTTCCACATAAGCCAACGAAGAAATTCTCGTGATTCCTGGCATACACATTGCTGGAGCGCTGAATGCAGTTGCGCAGTGCTGCTTGAAAGGCATTCACTTCTTCTACACTGTCTTTCAGCAAACTACAAAACAATCCACACTCGTAACAAATTGCAATCGATCCAAATACGGTGAAATACCAAATGACAAAAAATACAGCAGATAAATGAAATTCAAGAAATAGAGCAGCACCTGTTGCATCGTCCGGGATTGACAGCGCGGAGATCGTTGACGTTCACTTCCAGTCTAATCTGCTCATTCTGGATCATCTGGTTAATGCGCTCGCTGTATATGCGGCGGTCCTGGGCATCATCTAAGAAATCCATGTACTCTTGGACGGTAGCACGGAAACGGGCCTCTTTCTCCGGATCAATGCGCCCAGCGAATCCTCCGTAACCCGCAGCGGGATCTGCAGCCGCATTCTGCATTCTTCTGGTCCGCAGAAGAAATCCGAAGACACTTGCACAATTCTACTAAAGAATGACGAATATCCAGATATCAGACAGTCTTTTCCCAATAGATAATCTATTCTCTCTAGAATCTAGATAATCTATTCCGAATCCCGATATTAAAACACAAAAACAGTTTTCAAATGAAAGAACTGCGTTTTGTTCGCTGCTTGTGTAGTAGATTGCTTTCTTCTTTTGCATACCCTGGAACGATTTTGCGCAACCCGCGTCTGCTGCCAGTTACTATACGGGGAAATTGTCCATCAGCAGAAAGCGCTCAAAACCTACAGAGTTGTAACCGGAAAAGCACTAATATGCCTATACGGCGTATACGCGTACAAAGGCAGTACTAATGAGACCGTTATGAAATGGGAAAGCAAAATACATTTTAATTATTAACGTGAACATAATGAATTGTAGTGTTTTGTAATACAATATGAGTATTATTAGCACCTTTTTGTAACTTAAAATAACATGCAGTATAATACCAGTATTCAACTACAGAAAATAACTTCCGGTGAGGCGTAATTGGCACGCTTAGGCTGAGCACCCTGTAATAACGCATCGTACGTACAGTACATCAGATCAAGCTGTCACCTCAAATGCACTTTATTCTTTATTGCTTTAATAGAAAATTTAGAATCAGAAGTGGAAATGTTTTTATTTACCTACTTCGAACCTTTCAATTTCAGTTTATTAATAGTTCACAGTTGGTTTTCTTTCGTCGTTTTCGATTTACGATGCCGACTTATCGTTGCATAAAATGCGAGGAACCTGCAGATTCATTGTTCATCCATTACAGTCCGGGAGTAACGAAACTCCAGTCCTGTGTAAGTCCCTCTTCCATACGGGTCTTTTCACTCTTTTGTTCAGTTTGCACCTGAAAAAGTCTTTACACTGTTTGTGTGTGTCTTTATACTTCTCTCTTTAAAGCAGCTGTATCTCTATAGCAGTATCATGACTCAGTTAAACTTTTCAGCACCGCTGCAAGGAATACGTAGATGATTATGTGGAATATGATAATTTATCCGTATTTTTGGACATCCTCTTGCAAAAACGACCCGCGTACCGACATGTTATCTTCAACAGTGGATTACTGGTTCGTTTATGACGCAGAATAATAGTATGATTGCTTGAAACCTCATAGTTGCCCACCAGGCTTCCACTGTTGCAACACTATAATTTAGTAACGAAAAAAATGTTTTTTAGTTTTGGTTCATATGCTCATATGGAGAGTTATTAACCAGCTGCTGCAGTTTATAATTTTTTTTACTGTGGCTTTTTACTTGTAGAAATTTATATGTAGTCCAAAAATTCAAGCAAAATAAGAAAAATGTGAAAAATCTTGAATTTTTGGACAGTAGCTGCTGTGGAAGTTTGTCCTCGTGGTGGTGATGGCTGATGGCTATGTGCACTGGATTTCCTGGCGTTCCAGGGATATGGAAGAATCCAGTGCGCTTTCCGTAGATCTCCTCGAGTGGGAATTCCATAAGCGGCTTCTTGTATCATTTGCAGGTATAGCATTCTGCGCATTTTGCTTTAACCCTGAACAGTCTCTTCAATCACTTTTGCGCTTTTTCCGCCGCTTTCGGGCTTGTAGTGCTTAACACAGACTACAGTTCACTGTTATATTATTAACTTTTTCTTATCGGATGTCAGCTGTTAAGAATGCTGAAGTGCCAGGGTGAACGAAAGAAATCCGTATTAAAAAGTTCCGACACTGCACCGTATATTCTAGCAATCGTTATTTGATATTTAAACTGCATCGGCACCCTTGTAAAGCTTGCCTGATATGCTTAATTGTGTATTTTTGATGAATTTTTGCTTGTTTTGTAGCAAACGCTGTGTACCTTCTGTCCGCTACAGCAATTGGCATAATCCGACAGCACCGTATTTCAAAAGGTAAAACATCATTCGTTATTTTATTCAAGTCGGAATTTTCTTGAACTACAGCCCTACCGCGCTAAGTTTGGACAGTTTTCCCCAAAAATCACAACAAGTCGTTCGTCAACAAATAAAAACTTATTTTATGTTTTTTGTATCCCCATATGTGTCCCACATCTTTTGCACTCCAGGTTTCCTCAAATATAGCGTGATCATTCGAGTTTCGGTGATTTAAAAACTAAAGCCGACCTGCTAAAAAAGCGGCTCGACCCATTTATTTTCATAGCCATCGTCTACGTCTACGTTTTTGTTTAAAATTTCTTTTGCAACCGTAGTGAAAAACCGATAACTCTAAACTGTTTCTCATTCAATGCTCTTGAAAAAAAATTTAGATACCAGTCGATTTTAACTAAGCCTGTGTGACCTTTGCAGCCTGACTGCGGGCACTGCTAAATTTTAGGGTGACCTTCTTTGCATGCTCGCAGTACAGCCGCGAGTTGTCATAGATGACCATTTTAGAGCGATTCGTGTTTGAGGAGTACTGGGTGTTAATTTAAGTTATTCTGTCCACAGAATAAGTCCGAGCAGTTCTGTCCCGAGAAAGTGAAGCAATAAAGATAACTCTTTTTAGCTCCAGCTTTGCCGAGTTGTTGGCCATTTATTTGACACCCTCATCTCCCCGTCTGTGTAGTTGATAACCTTCAAAATTTTAAAAAGTCTAGTATCATCCATGTGTCATCCATGGATAACATAAACTCAACCTTACCAACGCTTGTGCGCTGGGCAGCCCTATTGTTCGGCAGGTCTATGCAGGGAGTGACTCATTGTTTCGAAGTCAAAGTGAGCACCGGTAATCCAAGCTTCTTTTGTTCACCCGTAACGGACACCTTTGGGCCACTCAACAGTTTCACAAAAATCCACAAAATTAGGTTGCTGGGCGAAGTTTTTTTAAGAGTAGTTACCAGGTATAGCTAAGGCTGCTATTATAAAGCATTCTAGAAATGGCCACCAGCCCACCCCTTAACTCACCGCTTAGCTCGCTACTGGCGTATCAGACCGTATCGATTTTAATATTGCTGGATCGGCAATAAAAACGCAATGAAGTTACACTAGAAAAGTGCAGGAACAAAGACGAAACCATATAAGGAAATATTTTGTAATTTATTGCACGCAACTGTCCAAACGTGGCGCGGCAGGGCTGTATTTCGTTTAAAAAGCCGCTTTCTGAGGTATATACAGAGTATGTACAATTAAGTTGTGAATTAACCCCTGCAGATTTTAGCTTGCGGAATGGCAGATACTGTGCTTAGCAGCTTAAAAAATTCTTTGCCAAATGAATTTTGCATTAATATTTGTTTCTGCAGATCGATGTGTCCCGTCTGCTCCGCAATCCGTCTTTTTAACCGGCATGATGATCTCTTTGTATCCGGTCTTTCTGCGTCTTCCGGCCATTATTTGGATGTCTCAAAGTCAGCCGCAGTATATCTGGTGGGGATGTCTGCTGCTGCAATGGATTGCTGGCAGTCAAGTGTACCGAAGTAAGAATGTATTTGTGCACGCATAAAACCTTCCTTGGGTGATTTACGATTTTATGGGAACGTGATGTGCTCTTGTTAATCTGAACTGCACATTAAGTTCTGCGGATGTCGTTGCAGTTTTGACCAGAGTGCGGATTTGGGAATCCTTGCTTACAGTGGGCATTCTACAGATTCTTTTGCTTGGTGTCCAGCCATCTTTGGTAGATCTGTTGTTTGGTTAGCTTGCTCGCTTAGATGACGTTTTTGATCGTTTGCTTTGCGTATTACACTATAAATGATGGTGATCATCATTGTTGTACAAAAATCAAAAAGTGGTCTGAATTGCATAGAATTGGATTTTCGCTAGTTGTGATACCAGTTTTAATGGTGGTAATGTATGGTTGACGAGCTTTTCGACCTGCTCGTGTTTTCAGAATCAGTTTTAATAAAAACATACTAACATTGTGCGGATTTATTCATCTGAAACAACGCAATCATAATACATTTTGGATGCTTTCCTTGGGTCGGAATTCATCGCAGCAAAGCCGTCCGAATTAGAAACACTTACAGACACTTATGCATAAGGCTATTTAAATCCAAAATATCCGCAAGCTATTTTTCGGCAGATATAAAAAAACTGGTCAAACAAAGTAAAGGGTGGAAAACATTAAATTACTTACTTAAGCTGAGCACTTGGGTGCAATAATTTGACAGCAAAAACTTGTTTACCATTTTATATTTCCTTACGAGTATTCTAATAACAGGTATTTACCTTGTATACGTTTACGTAATGTTAATACATACCCCAAAAGACGTTTCGGTGTGCTACCCTGCGTTCTGCGGATGTATCGTACAAGAATGTTTTAATATTATATATAGCGGAGAATGTGTGCAAATTATTTTGTCGTCAGTTTACAGTAATACGGGCTGCGAAAATTTTTACTAGCTCCCATTGAAAAACAACGGACGATATATACATGCAACAACAACTACAGAAACAGAAAGTATTTAATATTTTTTCCAGCAGTATTAGTTCCGAGATTTTGCAAAATCCTTACCGATATGCATGTGATAATCATTATCTCAACCGCGGCAGCTTTAGTTTATTCCCTGGAAGGGGCAAGCCCAGGGGGCACCTATGGTGACGGAACTAGGGCTGGTTCGTCCAACTATACTCAACATTCGGGATACTCGAAGTATACTTCTACAAACAGTAGCGGATATACCGCAAGTTACAACAACCCAGGTGATTACAAGTCAGTGGTGCCAGTATATGGACAGCCAAGTGAGACCGCATACGCTCCAAAGAAGTATGTGAAATGGGAACACTGGACATATTGCACTAAATATAAATCGGTTGTTGTATCAAATACTTTTTCTTTAAAATCATTCTATAATCGTATTTTGTATATTCAACAAAGTCTTTAAGGATAAAACCAAAGAAATTCTGTTTTCGTTGCTATTGTTTTTTGTCGGGGCTCACAGCACGGCAGGTGGCAGCTTCTATAGCCAACATGCCAACTCAAGCCCTGTAACGCGCGTCACCAAGTCTATAACTACCACTACAAGGACGCTCACAAGTACAACCACCCATTCGACTGCTGCACCACGCATCCCGGGAAACAAACAACAGGACGCACCCCATCCTGCTTGCCCATTAAACCCCTCACTGAAGAGCGAAAAGAGCGGGAAGTTTACGCATGTAGGCTAAAGTAAAGGCGGATCCGCTGTATGCGATTATTTGTGCCGGTTCCATCGCTGACGAATGACAGCCACAAAGATGTTCATAACATAATCGGCAAAAAACTAATAAAGTGCGCATCTTTCTTTCGATAGCGTCTTGTGCTGAGTTACCACCGGGTTTGAGAGATTACGTTGGATGTCCAATAGAGATGCCCTACGATCTCTCATTAGACAAAGGTACGAGTACCGGTTGTGGTTGGCTTTATGCGTAATTATCATAGGACTTATCACTTTTGCTCACATGTTATTGACGAATCAGCCGACATAAATAAGTATGTACTATGTACCAGATTTAGATGCATGCACGGTGGAATCAGGGACAATCGTTACTGCTTCTCTATAGTAATGGTGACCGAAAGGATATGGCTATAGAATAATTATCGTTTTAGTGAAGGGCGATGCACCAATCGAAAATTATTTCGTCAATGACGATCTTAAACAGTCCCCCAATTAGTGGAAGGTGATATCCGTAGATTCCGTACACCTTCCACAACGGATATAAATGGAATACGACAGGTAAACGTGTCGTGCACAGTCGAGCACACCGCGCCCTATACATACTCGTATAAATCCTATAATTATCCCTGTACAAATTAATTTTAATATTCGTTTAGGTGTGTGGAAACCACGGTATTTGGGCCGGTGGAGTACCATATGTTATTGACGCTGTCTTTTGTAAGTGCCAAGTCGCGAAAATAATTAAAGGAACAATTGACTTCCATCGTATTTGTTGCATTAACTGGTAAGCTTGATCATTACTGACCACTGGAGTAGACTATAAGCTAGAACTCTCCCAGACATGACCTTTACTGGAAATGGACTTATAATTTGGAAGGCGTTGCTAATGTGGTTATCGTTGATTCAGCATCTGATCAAGTGGCATTTATAACCCAACGAATGTGCAGTATCGGTAACCGGACCTGTGTCCGCTTCTTCCCGCGGTCAAACGAAAAGGATTTTATTAAGATTGTTAGTCGCCATGGGTGAGAGCAATAGATTATTGTTTCAAAACCGTTAGTAATTAATAGCAAAGTACAAAACCGTTATCCTTCTGCATTTTTTAAGGTGCTGGTCATATGTCGGGCGGCAAGGCGGGAAACAGCTGGTATCTCTTGAGATTCTGAATGAAAACGGCCAAAGCTGTCTCAACGGAACAAGCGTAGGTCAGAGAAACTGGTTACTACTTGTAACAGTGCACTGCTGTTGTCTGCACCGCTATCATTATTAATTTTGTTTTGTCGACCATTATCTGCTTTTGCAGAACACGAACTACTCCACGTTTTAGGTACAGTGCATTAATGCAGAAAATTGCTTTAATCATATTGAATTGTTCTTTTGTTTACCGTTATTCAGGTTTTCTTCATGAACATACCAGAATGGATCGCGATGAATTTATAAAAATAGATTTGGACAATGTGGAGGCAAAATGTATGTATGAGAGAACTTGGTTTTACTGATGGCAAGCTATCCTGAAACATATTGGGCATTTCATTTTAAATTAAACACTACCAAATACCTTATCAGATGAATCATTGGTACTTAAATAAACGCAGTTCGAGGCCAGTTTGCCAAATACTCACGAAGGAATTCCTGGTATCGTCGCATCCCTTACGACATTCGGTCCGTTATGCACTACGCGAGTGAAGCTTTTGCTCGCGATCCCCAGAAACCGGTGATAACAACGCTCACACTCCAGAACGCCGGTTCCATAACACTATCCGGGCTTATCCGGCCGGCTACAGTATTAAGCGACCTGGATTACGAGCGGATTAATGAGGCGTACGGATGCAGTCCGCAGTCCCCAGGTCTGACATGTGGCGTCCCATTAACCGGTAGCACCTCTGGTTACGGATATTCGGCAAATGATGACAGTTCTTGTGGTACTTTCTGTACTCGTTCACATAATTTGACAGAATTTCTTTCTGCATTAACGCTGCTTCTATTCGTAGTTTATCGATCTTCGACTGGGCTTGATGATGGTTCATCCGATCCTGTTACCGACAACACTTGTAAGACAGTTGTTATACAAAATTCAATTGCACTTGTGATAAAAATAAGTAATTTTCGTAATCTGTTCGCCAGTTGCTATAATAAGTAACATAATATTTTGCCTTTGAAGTCTCTGATGTTTAACAGGCAAGAAATTCAATCCAGGATCCGCAGGTCATCCCGGTTAGCTGATTTGCGACTGAGACAACAAGTGAAGTTGACAAATACATGCTAATTTTTCCAAGCGTTTTAGAAACGATTGTTTGTTCAAGCACCCATGTCATTCACTTTTTCGACACATATTTCGTATACAGCGAACAGAGCGAACCGCCGTTTGCAAATTTATTTATGTGTGCTGGTTAAAATCACTAATGCACTGAAACTGCATGAACATTAATCAGCCTCAATGCAGTATTTAAGAATTCTCTTTCTCGAATGCAAGCTGCTAAAGCTAAGCTTTAACTCGTGTCCTTGCAAATAAAGTTTCAAAACAGAAAAGCATGAATGATAACCTTACTTCACATTGTGCTTAAACCAGTTAACCTTACTTCATGCTGTATCTGTAAAGCGGCAAATATGACAAGTGGTCATCAAAGGTAATGTCATCAACTATCGATTTGAACAAAGTATAAATCCGATAAACGCTCAGTGTAACTCTTCTGTCGGCAGTCTATAATCTGGTAAAATTAATCGTAGCCGAGGTAAGCAATACCCAGCTGTAAAACCGAAAAATTGTGTAGGTACCTGTGAACTTCTATAAGTTCAGTAAGTGAACTTAACACTAAAAGAAGAAAAAGTCACAAAGAATTTTTTATTAATTAAGGAATTAGTTTTATCAGAAGTTTGTGTACTTGTATATTCTGACTGCTGATTTCAGGAAATTGTTTTTTGGGAACAAGTACTGTATATAAATATCGGGCTGGCAATACGTCGTCTTTAAGATCTGGTGTTTGCTTAAGGCTTTTTTTAATCTAATGACCTGCCGGCGTAACTGCAGAAATTTGCAAGTGTTGCAACGAGATAAGCCGACATCCAGAGTAACACAAATCAAGGCTACACTACCATTAAGTAGTACCACGTAGTATTAAGTAGTACGCAGAAGACATGCAGTTTCATTTCAAACTCACGTGAATAACAAGTTAATGAATGACGCAGCGCGAATACTAAGGTACGTATCAAACCTGTGCAGTTATTTTTAACTATTTAACGTAACGCGAGTTATTTTCGAGTTATCGAGTTATAACGTAACTCTGAAGCGTAACTCGTCTCCACGAAAACTTAACTCTAGCGTAACTCGCTCAAAAATTGTATGTATAGTCTATGGTAGCGTAACTCGCTGAATAACTCGAAACTCGGTTTACTTGCATTAATAGCGTAACTCGTAGCGTAACTCGCACGCTCCCTATAACTCCTAACTCTAACTCTGGGTCAGTTTTCCATAACTGTACAGGGCTGGTACGTATTGTTTGTTTTCAAATATCCGCATATAACCTGACTGAATGCTCAGTCTCTTGCAATCTGACTGCTGCAGACGAAAAACCGACCAGCTAACCATTAATGAAATTTTATCGGCATAAAAGTATAAGCACTTATCGCGACAAATAGGAAAGAATATTACGAATAGGTTTCGGATCTCCATTATCCGATGCCGTCGTTTTTTGTTAACTTTGGCTGTAAAGAAACGTACGCTGGCGAATGAATGTCACAGAAAAAGCATGTTCTTGGGATGTCGCTGCTACGAACCAAAGCACCAATGTTACGGACAACACGTCAGATGCCATCGTCTCTCGTTTACAATACTTGCTTTTGGTTTTTTACCCAGTTTTTCTATTCATCTGTACAACCGGGAATGTCATGAATATCTTTGTGTTGCGCACGGCCAAGCATTCTCAATGCACCACCACTTTTCTTATCGCACTGGCCGTGGGAGATTTACTGGCTGTGTATGTCATTCCTCCTTCCGTTTATCGTATATTCTGGAGTTAATATTAATGTGGTGGTGCTGCAGTCACTATAGTTGTAACCGTTACTGCATTAAAATAATTTTCCAGGTGGATGCAGCTGCCGCGTTATATATGGGAAATCAATCCTGATATCTTCAGTAATCCCAAATACACATACGCACACATTAATTACTACACGCAGGGATGGTACATCTGGATGCAACTGATGTGGTTTGACTTCTCAAACTGGTAAATCTACACACGTATTGATTGTTGTCACTTTGTCAGCAATCCATTCCTATACCAGATTTACATCACAACTTACTTCTTCTATAATTTTAACTTACTGACGGTAGAATAAGGTAACAGAAATTATCTCAACTGTTTCCTTCATTTAATTTTTTTAGGATTTTAATAGCGTTTTCCGTGGAACGGGTTAGAGCATTATTCGATCCACTGTCGTACCGTGGTCCGCCGGCGGCAAAGCGAGCCCGCATTGTCATTGGTTTTGTATTTGTATGCGCAGCCTTATCCAATATGTACCGCATGGTGATGCAGTATTATTTAATGGCCACACGAGATATTCCAACGTTTCTTAAAGATTCAGTCAACGCGTTTATAACAGGAGCGCCTAACTGGCTACAAACATGGAATGATGTTAATATGTATTACAAGGTATAGAGAGAGATGCGCGGCCATGTACCTTACTTATATTATATACAATATTCCAGCTTTACGGTAACGGTCGAGCTAACGGCCCAATCACTATACGGGTAGTAGTCTTATTTTTATTATTACACTGCGCTCAGTTAGGTATAATACTCGTACGGTTTCTACTTTCTAGGACATCGAAGTCATTGTCGTGTTTCTTATATTGCTGATCTGTAATATTTGTATAATTCGCTGTATATTTCGGCATCGCCAAAAGATCTCCTTTTGCCCAACTATTACCAGCACCGACCGCAAGCGTGCCGGTGGGAGCACAGTAGACTTCGGCTGTGTAAATATCCTCTTGGCTGCCGTCACAGTGCCGTGCTGACTTACGTCATCGGCTTATTCCCACTGACTGTGACTGATGTCCTGGGAAAGCTTTCAAACTATCCGCTCTGCCTTTTTCAGTTTACTTATGCTAGCAATATCCTCAATTATCGAACTGTGTTCTGATGTTGGTTCCATACACTATAAACTTTTATCTCTATGTGGGTTTCTGTTGCACTTTTCGCAGCCAAACCAGAGCAGTGCTTACGGAGACAAAAGCCAGAATGGAGACGTGGCTATCTGCCAGAGGAATGGGCGCTTGTTGTCGGCGGTGTCCGGAAGTCGGTAAAGAGCGCTAGCGAGCTTGAAAATACGGGAATCGGCTGATGCACCCATGATTATTTTGGAAAGAGATCGCGAACTGCTGTCAAAGACCGCAAACGGTGCAAAAGTAGTCCAGTTAAAACAAGATGCAGAATTATCGGAGTGCAACGTTACGGAGGTCACAAATGTTAGATTGTGATTGTGCTTATATTAGCGGCCAGGCGCATACATGTACGCGCAACCGGATATTTATTTTGAATTTCCTCGTTCCTGTTTTGTTACGATATTTCTAGAGTCGATATTTAACTGAAAAAAGACTGCTGTAAATTTGTAATATTTTTTTAGATACGAATCATGCGATTAAAATTAGATTATGACAGACATTGCCTTTAGAGGTACCTAACGAAACTTAAAGTTTGATCTTGTACTTAACTTATATCATGATGCGTATTTTGTAGCTTTATTTGTGACCTTTTAAAAACTTCTATTCCTTGGTATGCCATATATACTTATACTTTGTACTTAGCCTTAAACAAGTGTTAATAATATTTTTATTAGGGTCTACTAGCGCAGGATGGCTGTTTTGTTAATTGGTTACTGCCTGAGTAAAAGGTGGTAAACAATAACTGCAAAAATGCAGCTGCATTCCTATTTCGTACTGATACGTATTGTGGCATTTACACATTTACATGGCCCAATCATACCAGTACATTTGAATAATGACTTGATTTTGCGATTTTGCACAGCATTGTCAGCAGCATAACGTGAGAAATGGCTCTTGGCAAGTTTTTGTTTACTTCGTAGTCACAACAGCGTTCTTATACCAAATACCATACTTTCTCGTAATAAGTTTGCCGAAAAGCCATGAGGCGAGGGAGTACGTGCAGTACACTGCAGTCGACGGCCTTATAACATCACAAACATTCACAATAATGTGACAATATCACTAGCGGAACAATAAAACAGACCGGCAGCGATACGGAAAATGCCATTTTGCTGGAAGTGATGTTTTCAACTCGTGTTATTGCATTCATTTATGACTTCGTTTTCGCCTTTTCGGTAACACTTCTCTTTTCTGTTCATGGCTAACACGTTGATTGTTAAATTATCCGTACAAGTATAGTTAGTGCTAGTATAGTTAGTGGTATAGTTGATGAAGTATAATTAGTGTTGCTGCCGTTTCCTGACGAAAAAACTACAAAATCGAAGCGCGCAGTAATACATGGCTCGAATTTAAATCAACAGCTCTTAAGTTTTCATTAATTATTGTTTGGTGTGATTATGAATGAAAGCACATCACTGCATAACATAACGGCAGGAAGTTGCCCGTGGGACGTTGATACCGGTAACCAGAGCGACAATGCCACCGATGACCCACTGGCCTCTCATGTCGCCCGTTCACAATATATTTTATTGTCTGCTATCCAGTTTTGCTCCTGATCTGTACTCTTGGGAATCTCTTGAATATTACTGTATTGAGCAGCATTAGACCTCCACAGTGTGCCACCGTTTTTCTTATTGCGCTAGCCGTCGGTGATCTTCTGACATTGTACGACTAATAAAGCATTTGCAGTTTCTGTTTTACTGTGTGCTTGCATTATTTAAAACCGACAGTTTTGCAGATGGATGCAACTTCCGCAGTACATGTTCATTCTGAATCCAGATATGTTCACCATGCAGTACTACTCGTACGAAAAGATGAACGCGTATACACAGGGATGGTACATTTGGATGCAGATGATGTGGCCTGTATTTTCCGACTGGTAAGCTTTAGAATGTGTGTTTCCGACACGTACTAATTAGAAACAAAATTTCCAGGATCCTGATAGCGTTCTCCGTGGAGCGTGTAAAGGCGTTGTTTAACCCGCTCTCCTATCACGGTCCACCAGCTGCGCGGCGTGCCCGAATTGTCATCCTGTGCATCCTGCTTTACGCAGCGCTTTCCTGTGTATATAAAGCCGTTGTACACTATTACGTATTAGCAACGCGTGATCTCAAAGCGTTTAGCGAAGATACTCCCAAAGTGATAATCCCTGGCCTGCCGGGTTGGTTGCAGAAGTGGAGTGATATTAATGGATTTTACAAGGTATGCTCTACTGCATAATTATAATTATATTGCATAACTGTATTTATATTCAAATTATAACAATAGAAATTACAATTCTTATTACTACACTTATCATTAATACAGTGCGAAAGTGTTAATCATAATAACAGCATAATATGTTGCTTTAATCTTAGCTCTGCGAAGTCATTGTCATATTTCTTATTCTGCTCATCTGCGCTCTTTGCGTAATCCGGTGTATTGTTCACCACCGACAAACCATGCCCTTTTGTCCGAGTATCACCAGCACGGATCGGACACGCGCCAGCGGGAAAATGTCTGATTTTGGTTGTATTCACATTCTGCTGGCTGCCGTCGCAACATACTTGATCTGCAATCTCCCGGCCGTTATAAATGAAATCTTGGGAACGCTGTCCAGTTATCCCTATTGTATATACCAATACCGTTATTTTGATGTCATGTGGAGACCGGTGCAATTGCTGATGCTCATTCCGTACTCGTTCAATTTCTATCTGTATCTTATGTTTTGCCACAAATTCCGCACACAAGCCAGGGCTTTATTGTGCATGCGAAGGATAAACACAGAAGCGTGGTTGTCGAAGCAGGGTTTAGAAGGGATATGCGTATTCTGTCCCCAAGTTGGAAAGAAATTTGCTAGCTTGAAAGTGCGAGATTCGGCCGAAGCCCCGATGGTAATTCTGGATAAAGACCGTGATCTTTTATCTAAAAAGAAAACCAGCGACAGGATAATCAGCTTGCACCAATCATTTGATGACAATGCTACCGAAGTGACACATGTAAAAATTTGATTCAGTGTTTGTCGGTCCATCATGTTCCTCGACGTTTAATGTGTTTTAAGCGTTTGATGGTATAATGCTGTTAAAATAAAATTGTGCATTAAAGTGTAATTAGTTTAGCATGTTTAAGGCATCATCGCGGAGTCTTGTTATTAGCAAGTTCTGCATCATCAAAAGGTCATGGTTATTTTTACTGTAATTATGAAAAATCGTTAAGTTTAATGCAAGCATCCTGACTGATCAGCCGTGATTGTCATTGGGCAGGATAAAATGCAGATGCAAAACATCATAATCCACCTACGAATTCGGTTCATCAATTAGCTGAGCTTGCTACTCGTATTATACTTGAAGTTGAATACAACGAACGCGCCATCTGTAATTCAAAGTGCTTCCTTCATAGGCCAAAATCTTCGGCAGGGAAATGATTACAACTGCCGATTCACCTTCGCATAATCGGTTGCCGATGACTTCGAATTCCCGTCAGCATATTTTTGTTTCGGTACGTGCATATGCGCTCAATTATACACTGTTTTGATTTATATCACAACAAAAACTCGGTTTGTTAAGCCAGACCACTATTTACAACCGTTCGCTGTAGTTTTGAAAACTGCCTTGAGCCAATGGGCTGCACAATATTTATCTGCAGTTTTCTAACTGCAACAGGAGCTATTTTTACTCCTATTCGCGAATCGCGAAGTTCCTGTAAGTGCCTGCAAGTGCATTGCTCTGAATTGTAATCCGATACTTAGTGTGTTTTGCAAAAAATGTTATTATAATTTTATTTTAACTACGCAGTACCGGGCATAATTAGTCTTCAACATGTGACATCGCGCTCACTATTCGATTATTTGCTTGCAGCATGCTCCAGAATATTTTCCGTTAACTGTCTTCTACGAAGGTACCGGAAGCTTGCTGATCTGCCGCAGACCATGCAGAAGCAAGTTTGTGTTACACTTTTTTATCGCGATCTACTTAACTTTAGGTACTTCGTGCATCCTCTATCTGCGCCTAATATGTGTACTTTTACATCACTAATATGATTAATGGCAAAACAGCTCGATGTAATAATTAATGCCATACACCTACTCTGTAAGTGACTGATAATATAAATAATGGAACTTCCTTCGAAATACTTTGCTTGTTGAATCTTTGAGAAATTACCGCGGGTATGAGCCATGATTATGTTATTATGAAGAAAAAATTTGATGGCCGGTAGGACCAAGGTATGATTATGACTGACATCAGTATGAGTATAAGTTTCCGATTATTAGTAAGGTTATGAGTATGTGGACGAGTAAGATTGTATCATTCTAAGCATGTTTTCTAATTATGAGTAGGATAAGGATTATTAAGGTACTTCGGAAGTACATAAATTTAACGTACACTTGCTTCTATAGTATTTGTGGAATACAATGTGTCCGTCGAGGTAAATCATCAAACGCATCATAGCAGGTAAACAAAAGCTTAGATCTATATTAATATTAGACGTCTACAGCAAAAGTTCTGCCTAAATATATATCTGTGGTACTTGTAAATGATTTTTGATGCGGTGTATAAGTTTGTAACGTGCTTTCAGTACAAGATCAGCCTTGACGGCACCACTTGCTCAAAACAGAACCAGCCGCAAACACAACAGAAATACGAGTAAAAGTAAGCAGTTCTTTAGATATAACGGAATATATATGTAGCATCCAACTTCGGGTTAAAATGTTTCCGTGGCTGATGAACACAAGTTATTCCAATCTAAAGTTTGTGTTGTTGCAGGTCATTCGCGAAAATTTGCACCGGCTTCAGATCAAACCCGGGTATCACAGGTTTCCCACAGACATAACACCTACAAACCTAAAGTTAATGCAACGGTGTGCTACATGATCGGAAACAAATGTGTCCTCAAGCCTCCCATCAATCCAGCTGTCGCTACCGGAGCAGGTGTGGGTTAGCGCATGATCGAGCTGTTGTGCAGAATGCGGCCGGGGCCCGGGTTGAAGAATGCGGCCGATGTGCTGCAAGACTGGGCTAACCATTTTAGAAGAAAATACGGAGTATGATTATGGAAAGATCCGAGTACAATTTTAGCCCGGAGGCTGCCGGATTCATTAAGCCGATACGATTGTGATTAGCCATAAGTCCATTGAATAGGTTTGATATCAATAAATACAACGCCGATAATCTATGCGCAAGCGTGGTTAAACTGTTAAAGTTCCTGTGGTTCCGCAGTCCAGAATAAAAAATAGATTTAGAATAGGGTACGCGGTGCAATACGGATTGACTTGATCGTTGACAGTTTAATTAACTGAAAAATCTTTCGCAATAAAATTACTGTACGTAATACAACAAGATAAATTCGTTCAGTCAATTTCTGATTCTGTATAGTTTGGTGTGATGTTTATTGTCTTTGCACAATTCGTTGTAGTAATTAATGATTTAGAAGTAAGCACCAAAAATAAAAGATCCAGGGATGAATTAATAATCAGGTGGTTTTTCCAAAGTTGCCGCAGGCCAATGTAAAGTAACAAATTCCGTAATTCCAGAATGTTTGTTATGTTTTCACGGCTGCAACTGGTTTGACTCACAAGCACATTTCAAATTTGATACAGCTAGAGAATGCCAGGTGGGTTATTTTTCTGGATTTTTTGCGCGACATGCCTCTGTATTTAACCGCATTCGATGTCATGCTGTTCTGTATTGGTAAAATATGATTAGAAACATGGGTAGAAATATTTTAAGCCGTTCACAATTGCTGTACCTCGACGCTACGCTTTTGGCGTAGCACTCTACAGGAAATTAACTTGGATCCAACTTGGTGATCTATAACGTTTAGCTATCCGGAAAACTGAAAAAGCAAGAATCTTTGAGTTCGCCCGGTAGAGCCGACTGGTACGTATACAGGCAGGTACACATGAAGTGTGTCCGCCATACTGCAACAGGATTACAGATATATCCATCTTTTGCATTAGCAATATTTATACTTTTTTTATTGCAGATACTTTATCTGCTTACCATGCAGGAACATCATTTCAGAGCAGCCCTTGTTATCTTCGTTATAATATTGGTATGTGCAATACTACAAAAGCTTATATTATACTGTGACAGATTCCCAGTTTTCCTTTTCCACTAACATTAAACAAACCGATAACATTTACATGGGTAGTTACTAAGTATGTTTTTTAAGTGGGACTAGCAATCAACTTTTTATTTTTGCAGCTTTCCTAGCGTGCAGTAGAAGCGAGCCTAATAATAAAGACGGCAAGAAAAAACAACACGTCGGGTACGCACGACGAATTCAGCACTGTACTGCGTGCGTGCTTTGGCTTCTGGTCCATATCACATTGCAATACAGTATCTTAAGCTTCTAACACTATTTTTTATAATATCCCACCGTAAAGCGCGGACGCCAAATTAGGATCGGAAAAAGAAAAACACCTGTCCAAGGGTAACAGCACGACCGGTAAGAGATCTTATTTTTTCGTTTTCATATACGGGAACAAGAATTTTTGCATTTGTTTTAAAATTTAAATTTGTAGTTCAGCCTAAAACTACTGCACCTGCTGGAAGCAAGAGACACAAGTCATACACTACACCAAAGTCGACGACAGGAGCTCCTCTGTGCTCGGAATGCAATAACTGTCGCGGATGTAACCCTGGCGCACCAAGCGGGGGCGGACCCGGCTGATCTTTTAGTAGGCTGAATACTGGGCTGCTATGGCACGGTAAATTTACAAATAAGTGCAGACAATTCCTGTGTTTTATAGGCTGCTGACTAGAATATTAAAAGATGTCATAACCGTCTGATAATTTAGCGAAGTTGGTCATAATCTGTGATGTATGTAGCGGCGGTGCTCGCTATCGAGCCAACCAGCCAACTGATCGCTAAACAAGGCGACAACAATGGACAATAGGTACGCCGTTGCTACGGCACATTAGCCATAGCCACAGGACAACAATTCACGAGATACTTTGCACTCGTACGTCACTGTACCAATACGTACAGTCATACACTACATAATCATACAAACATCTGTACGGAAGGATGGCGAACAAATTAAATGGCTACAGAGATCTCATCGCACAAGCACGCTGCTTGAAATTTTGTAAGCCAACTGTTATTATTTGATTTTAACATTGTAGTTGAGCAGCGCAGCAGCGCAATTCAGATAAGATATGATCACTTTCTTAAGCGCTGGACAGCCCCGAATAACGCTAAATTAAAGGTCATCACAGCATCATTGTGTCGTATTATCTGTATAAATAGTAAGTAACTAATAACCAATTAGCCACTTCCGACGTACGCGATAGAGTACGGCACGCCATTCCTTGTACGGTATAAAACGGCCCTTTCACTCTTTGTCTGCAAAATGGGAATTATCTGGTCTCACTCGCCAACCTGAACCTGTTGCTCGAAAATCGAAAAATTTCGGTCCAAATCAATTTAGAAGGTGGGTAATCATTAAACAGCACATTTGTTGCACCGAATACAACGTATATGCTGAAAAATTATTGATGTTATTAAAGCAGGTACCGGCGATAGCCGGAAAACACAACTGCTGTGCCGTAGACTGAACAACCAAATAGCTTTCAAAAATTATTAATTCTTAGAAACGTGGACTGAGAGCGTACTTCCAGCACACATACCCAGCAGGCAGCAGCACGAAATGCGCAAACATGCACATGTATGAAGTCGCGAGTATCCGTTTACTCTGCCACAATGCATGATTTTACCGAATGAATTCCAAAGGTCAACGTGGGAAAGTGAACCGAAACGGTTACAACACCACAAGCGCATCGATATTGAAAATCTGCTGCAGAAGTACTAGTTGTGAGTGAAATGAAAACAGGTAAAGCATTTCAAGACGGTTTGCTTTAGAATAAGAACATTCTATCCACGTTAAAGGATAACGTTGGTGTGCCAAATTCATACATCCATTATGCGAGCTCTGTGTACAGCTTTGTACTGCATTCTATGGATTCTCTGTGGTAAGCTTTAGCAGAGTAATTATATGGCACAGGAAAGGCAAACATCTTGTTAATTTATGACATTCATTTTGCAATTAATATTAAACTACCGTAATTGCAGTTGCAAAAACCTGTTCGACTTATTCTTCTTATGAGGACGACGAAAGAAAGTAAGTACTGTACTTGCTGCTTCAGCTTGTTTTCAATAAAACACTAAAATTGATATTAAAATAATACAAACTGGTACCGTATTTTACACCGCCCGATACAGATGCATTTATTGTATGATACGATTGATACCACGGCATGTGTGTATGGTGATACTGCAGTATTAGCATCATTGTTCAACTGGAGAGGTTAACTGGAACTGAACTTAACTGAAAAGATTATAGGAATATTATGCTGAAATATCTGCCAATAAAGGTCAGCGGCGCTTTGGGAAACGGAGCAGACGGAGTTACGATCGTAAGTACTCCTGCGTGATTCTCATATTTTATTTTTCTGAGTTTGACCTCGGGGTTATACTTATACGAACAAAGTATGCGCGTACAAGACGAGAATCATATGGTTACAGCCGAATCCCGCAATTTTCCTGCAGTGAACCGGGAACGCCGATCCCACCGCACTGACACTCCAGCAAGCACTCACCACAGCGGATCCATGCCCCGGAGGCGGTTGTCCGGCGCTCCTGACGGTGCCGGTCCCGGTTAACTTTGCAGACAGTTGCGGCAAACTTTCTTTCAGCAGAAAATTTTCACGGTTCCACGGTTTTATATTATGGGAAAGACGCAGATCAATTTTTCTCGCTGTGCAGATACATGTTGCAAATTCAGTGTTAATGCAAAGACAGTACGTTAGGTGCTAAAAGGTAAGCACCGTTGTCGGTTTCGCTAGAATGGTGCCAACAAAAAGCCGACGCTGATTTTCCGTACCTTACGCACTGTTCGCTAATTCTTTGTAAGGATTTTTCTATGCTTACCCAGTCTGTAGTCGATACTCGGAAATAATCAAAATTATTCGCGGTACAAGTTGTAGTGCGCTTAATTCCGGTTATCCCATAACTTGGCTTACCATGATATTACAGTTCGTTGTTGAGCTTTTTTTCAGCTTTTGTAGTTAACCTAAATCATCCACTATTCTAGTAAATCTTATGTATTAATCGTTACGATTAGCACTGTATCATGTATGCACAATGTTTACCTAACTCTGTCGCGTTCTGGTTAAACA